>NC_042961.1:3937081-3979581 GCF_901001165.1 Salmo trutta | reverse complement strand
TACTGTAATTCAAATTCCCTTTCAATGAACAGGCTATAAAAGAATGCTGATAATTAAGTCTCCACTGTATTTGTGAATGCTTTAAATCCCCAGCTTGCTGGACCCGTCTAGACTGTATTACTGTTCTGTCTGAGTTTTTTCAATGATGGTAAACAGTTCAACTTTTCATGTACCCATTTAGTGATCTAATAATATGGTAATAGAATGTATTTAGACTGACCACCAGCGAGGCATGAGGTTTTTTAGAAAGGTGTGTCTGGTACAAATAATTGTCATGTCTGACTGATCAGAAATACTATATTGGACTCTGTACAACACTATAATCTGGGCTGGACAGCAGATCAAGTTTGTAATGTGCTATGATGATAGTAGTTCCTGTCCAATGATGTTCAGCCTGTTTGGTGAAATGACCAGTGGTCGAACAGATTGAATTCTGAAGTCAGACCATCAGTCATGCAACCTGGGTGGTCCGCTTTGTCACATGACCCGTTTATTCCTAATGTTTGTGTTCATCCATGAATGTACATGACTGTACAATGTTAATATACAAAGCCACCCTGAAAAAGGGGATGCGTTATTGAAATCTTGGTTACTTTTCCTATCAAATAGTTGGGAACATGTATAGAGTACACAGCTTCCTTTCTTTCTCTACAGTTTACTCTCCGTTAGTCAGCACCTAGCCAACAGTTTGCTCTCTGTTAGTCAGCACCTAGCCTACAGTTTACTCTCTGTTAGTCATCACCTAGCCTACAGTTTACTCTCTGTTAGTCAGCACCTAGCCAACAGTTTGCTCTCTGTTAGTCAGCACCTAGCCTACAGTTTACTCTCTGTTAGTCAGCACCTAGCCTACAGTTTACTCTCTGTTAGTCATCACCTAGCCTACAGTTTACTCTCCGTTAGTCAGCACCTAGCCAACAGTTTGCTCTCTGTTAGTCATCACCTAGCCTACAGTTTACTCTCTGTTAGTCAGCACCTAGTCTACAGTTTACTCTCTGTTAGTCAGCACCTAGTCTACAGTTTGCTCTCTGTTAGTCAGCACCTAGCCTACAGTTTACTCTCTGTTAGTCAGCACCTAGTCTACAGTTTACTCTCTGTTAGTCAGCACCTAGCCAACAGTTTACTCTCTGTTAGTCAGCACCTAGCCTACAGTTTACTCTCTGTTAGTCAGCACCTAGTCTACAGTTTACTCTCTGTTAGTCAGCACCTAGCCAACAGTTTACTCTCTGTTAGTAAGCACCTAGTCTACAGTTTACTCTCTGTTAGTCAGCACCTAGTCTACAGTTTGCTCTCTGTTAGTCAGCACCTAGCCTACAGTTTACTCTCTGTTAGTCAGCACCTAGTCTACAGTTTGCTCTCTGTTAGTCAGCACCTAGCCTACAGTTTACTCTCTGTTAGTCAGCACCTAGTCTACAGTTTACTCTCTGTTAGTCAGCACCTAGCCAACAGTTTACTCTCTGTTAGTCAGCACCTAGCCTACAGTTTACTCTCTGTTAGTCAGCACCTAGTCTACAGTTTACTCTCTGTTAGTCAGCACCTAGCCAACAGTTTACTCTCTGTTAGTCAGCACCTAGTCTACAGTTTACTCTCTGTTAGTCAGCACCTAGTCTACAGTTTACTCTCTGTTAGTCAGCACCTAGCCAACAGTTTACTCTCTGTTAGTCAGCACCTAGCCAACAGTTTGCTCTCTGTTAGTCAGCACCTAGCCTACAGTTTGCTCTCTGTTAGTCAGCACCTAGCCTACAGTTTACTCTCTGTTAGTCAGCACCTAGCCAACAGTTTGCTCTCTGTTAGTCAGCACCTAGCCTACAGTTTGCTCTCTGTTAGTCAGCACCTAGCCTACAGTTAACTCTCTGTTAGTCAGCACCTAGCCTACAGTTTACTCTCTGTTAGTCAGCACCTAGCCTACAGTTGACTCTCCGTTAGTCAGCACCTAGAAAACAGTTGACACTTCGTTAGTCAGCATCTAGCCTACAGTTTACTCTCTGTTAGTCAGCACCTAGTCTACAGTTAACTCTGTTAGTCAGCACATAGCTTACAGTTGACTCTCTGTTAGTCAGCACCTAGCCTACAGTTTACTCTCCGTTAGTCAGCACCTAGCCTACAGTTTACTGTCCATTAGTCAGCATCTAGCCTACAGTTGACTCTCTGTTAGTCATCACCTAGCCTATAGTTGACTCTCCGTTTGTCAGCACCTAGCTTACCGATGACTCTCCGTTAGTCAGCACCTAGCCTACAGTTTACTCTCTGTTAGTCAGCACCTAGCCTACAGTCTACTGTCTGTTAGTCAGCACCTAGCCTACAGTTTACTCTCTGTTAGTTAGCACCTAGTCTACAGTTGACTCTCTGTTAGTCAGCATCTAGCCTACAGTTGACTCTCTGTTAGTCAGCACCTAGCCTACAGTTTACTCTCCGTTAGTCAGCACCTAGCCAACAGTTTACTGTCCGTTAGTCAGCACCTAGCCTACAGATTATTCTCTGTTAGTTAGCACCTAGCCAACAGTTTACTCTCTGTTAGTCAGCACCTAGTCTACAGTTGACTCTCTGTTAGTCAGCACCTAGCCTACAGTTTACTCTCTGTTAGTTAGCACCTAGTCTACAGTTGACTCTCTGTTAGTCAGCATCTAGCCTACAGTTTACTCTCTGTTAGTCAGCACCTAGCCTACAGTTGACTCTCCATTAGTCAGCACCTAGTCTACAGTTGACTCTCTGTTAGTCAGCACCTAGCCTACAGTTTACTCTCCATTAGTCAGCACCTAGCCTACAGTTTACTCTCCGTTAGTCAGCACCTAGCCTTCAGTTTACTCTCTGTTAGTCAGCACCTAGCCTACAGTTTACTCTCCGTTAGTCAGCACCTAGCTTACAGTTGACTCTCTGTTAGTCAGAACCTAGCCTACAGCTGACTCTCCGTTAGTCAGCACCTAGCCTATAATTTATTTTCCGTTAGTCAGCACCTAGCCTACAGTTTACTCTCTGTTAGTCAGCACCTAGTCTACAGTTTACTGTCTGTTAGTCAGCACCTAGCCTACAGTTTACTCTCTGTTAGTCAGCACCTAGCCTACAGTTTACTCTCTGTTAGTCAGCACATAGCTTACAGTTGACTCTCTGTTAGTCAGAACCTAGCCTACAGCTGACTCTCCGTTAGTCAGCACCTAGCCTATAGTTTATTTTCCGTTAGTCAGCACCTAGCCTACAGTTTACTCTCTGTTAGTCAGCACCTAGTCTACAGTTTACTGTCTGTTGGTCAGCACCTAGCCTTCAGTTTACTCTCTGTTAGTCAGCACCTAGTCTACAGTTACTGTCTGTTAGTCAGCACCTAGCCTACAGTTTACTCTCTGTTAGTCAGCACCTAGCCTACAGTTTACTCTCTGTTAGTCAGCACCTAGCCTACAGTTTACTCTCCGTTAGTCAGCACCTAGCCTACAGTTTACTCTCTGTTAGTCAGCACCTAGCCTACAGTTTACTCTCTGTTAGTCAGCACCTAGCCTACAGTTTACTCTCTGTTAGTCAGCACCTAGCCTACAGTTTACTCTCTGTTAGTCAGCACCTACAAAACAGTTGACTCTCCGTTTGTCAGCACCTAGTCTACAGTTGACTCTCCGTTAGTCAGCACCTAGCCTACAGTTTACTCTCTGTTAGTCAGCACCTAGCCTACATTTTACTCTCTGTTAGTCAGCACCTAGCCTACAGTTTACTCTCTGTTAGTCAGCACCTAGCCTACAGTTTACTCTCTGTTAGTCAGCACCTAGCCAACAGTTTACTCTCCGTTAGTCAGCAACTAGTCTACAGTTTACTCTCTGTTAGTCAGCACCTAGCCTACAGTTTACTCTCTGTTAGTCAGCACCTACATAACAGTTGACTCTCCGTTTGTCAGCACCTAGCTTACCGATGACTCTCTGTTAGTCAGCACCTAGCCTACAGTTTACTCTCTGTTAGTCAGCACCTAGCCTATAGTTTATTTTCCGTTAGTCAGCACCTAGTCAACAGTTGCCTCTCTATTACTCAGCACCTAGTCTACAGTTGGCTCTCCGTTAGTCAGCACCTAATCTACAGCTTACTCTCTGTTAGTCAGCAGCTAGCCTACAGTTGACTCTCTGTTAGTCAGCATCTAGCCTACAGTTGACTCTCTGTTAGTCAGCACCTAGCCTACAGTTTACTCTCTGTTAGTCAGCACCTACAAAACAGTTTACTCTCCATTAGTCATCACCTAGCCTACAGTTGACTCTCCGTTTGTCAGCACCTAGCTTACCGATGACTCTCCGTTAGTCAGCACCTAGCCTACAGTTTACTCTCTGTTAGTCAGCACCTAGCCTACAGTTTACTCTCTGTTAGTCAGCACCTAGCCTACAGTTTACTCTCTGTTAGTCAGCACCTAGCCAACAGTTTACTCTCCGTTAGTCAGCAACTAGTCTACAGTTTACTCTCTGTTAGTCAGCACCTAGCCTACAGTTTACTCTCTGTTAGTCAGCACCTACATAACAGTTGACTCTCCGTTTGTCAGCACCTAGCTTACCGATGACTCTCTGTTAGTCAGCACCTAGCCTACAGTTGACTCTCTGTTAGTCAGCACCTAGCCTACAGTTTACTCTCTGTTAGTCAGCACCTAGCCTATAGTTTATTTTCCGTTAGTCAGCACCTAGTCAACAGTTGCCTCTCTATTACTCAGCACCTAGTCTACAGTTGGCTCTCCGTTAGTCAGCACCTAATCTACAGCTTACTCTCTGTTAGTCAGCAGCTAGCCTACAGTTGACTCTCTGTTAGTCAGCATCTAGCCTACAGTTGACTCTCTGTTAGTCAGCACCTAGCCTACAGTTTACTCTCTGTTAGTCAGCACCTACAAAACAGTTTACTCTCCATTAGTCATCACCTAGCCTACAGTTGACTCTCCGTTTGTCAGCACCTAGCTTACCGATGACTCTCCGTTAGTCAGCACCTAGCCTACAGTTTACTCTCTGTTAGTCAGCACCTAGCCTACAGTTTACTCTCTGTTAGTCAGCACCTAGCCTACAGTTTACTCTCTGTTAGTCAGCACCTAGCCAACAGTTTACTCTCCGTTAGTCAGCAACTAGTCTACAGTTTACTCTCTGTTAGTCAGCACCTAGCCTACAGTTTACTCTCTGTTAGTCAGCACCTACATAACAGTTGACTCTCCGTTTGTCAGCACCTAGCTTACCGATGACTCTCTGTTAGTCAGCACCTAGCCTACAGTTGACTCTCTGTTAGTCAGCACCTAGCCTACAGTTTACTCTCTGTTAGTCAGCACCTACATAACAGTTGACTCTCCGTTTGTCAGCACCTAGCTTACCGATGACTCTCTGTTAGTCAGCACCTAGCCTACAGTTGACTTTCTGTTAGTCAGCACCTAGCCTACAGTTTACTCTCTGTTAGTCAGCACCTACAAAACAGTTTACTCTCCATTAGTCATCACCTAGCCTACAGTTGACTCTCCGTTTGTCAGCACCTAGCTTACCGATGACTCTCCGTTAGTCAGCACCTAGCCTACAGTTTACTCTCTGTTAGTCAGCACCTAGCCTACAGTCTACTGTCTGTTAGTCAGCACCTAGCCTACAGTTTACTCTCTGTTAGTTAGCACCTAGTCTACAGTTGACTCTCTGTTAGTCAGCATCTAGCCTACAGTTGACTCTCTGTTAGTCAGCACCTAGCCTACAGTTTACTCTCCGTTAGTCAGCACCTAGCCAACAGTTTACTGTCCGTTAGTCAGCACCTAGCCTACAGATTATTCTCCGTTAGTTAGCATCTAGCCTACAGTTTACTCTCTGTTAGTCAGCACCTAGCCTACAGATTATTCTCCGTTAGTTAGCACCTAGCCAACAGTTTATTTTCCATTAGTTAGCACCTAGCCAACAGTTTGCTCTCTGTTAGTCAGCACCTAGCCTACAGTTTGCTCTCTGTTAGTCAGCACCTAGCCTACAGTTAACTCTCTGTTAGTCAGCACCTAGCCTACAGTTTACTCTCTGTTAGTCAGCACCTAGCCTACAGTTGACTCTCCGTTAGTCAGCACCTAGAAAACAGTTGACACTTCGTTAGTCAGCATCTAGCCTAGAGTTTACTCTCTGTTAGTCAGCACCTAGTCTACAGTTAACTCTGTTAGTCAGCACCTAGCTTACAGTTGACTCTCTGTTAGTCAGCACCTAGCCTACAGTTTACTCTCCGTTAGTCAGCACCTAGCCTACAGTTTACTGTCCATTAGTCAGCATCTAGCCTACAGTTGACTCTCTGTTAGTCATCACCTAGCCTATAGTTGACTCTCCGTTTGTCAGCACCTAGCTTACCGATGACTCTCCGTTAGTCAGCACCTAGCCTACAGATTATTCTCTGTTAGTTAGCACCTAGCCAACAGTTTACTCTCTGTTAGTCAGCACCTAGTCTACAGTTGACTCTCTGTTAGTCAGCACCTAGCCTACAGTTTACTCTCTGTTAGTTAGCACCTAGTCTACAGTTGACTCTCTGTTAGTCAGCATCTAGCCTACAGTTTACTCTCTGTTAGTCAGCACCTAGCCTACAGTTGACTCTCCATTAGTCAGCACCTAGTCTACAGTTGACTCTCTGTTAGTCAGCACCTAGCCTACAGTTTACTCTCCATTAGTCAGCACCTAGCCTACAGTTTACTCTCCGTTAGTCAGCACCTAGCCTTCAGTTTACTCTCTGTTAGTCAGCACCTAGCCTACAGTTTACTCTCCGTTAGTCAGCACCTAGCTTACAGTTGACTCTCTGTTAGTCAGAACCTAGCCTACAGCTGACTCTCTGTTAGTCAGCACCTAGCCTACAGTTGACTCTCTGTTAGTCAGCACCTAGCCTACAGTTTACTCTCTGTTAGTCAGCACCTACAAAACAGTTTACTCTCCATTAGTCATCACCTAGCCTACAGTTGACTCTCCGTTTGTCAGCACCTAGCTTACCGATGACTCTCCGTTAGTCAGCACCTAGCCTACAGTTTACTCTCTGTTAGTCAGCACCTAGCCTACAGTCTACTGTCTGTTAGTCAGCACCTAGCCTACAGTTTACTCTCTGTTAGTTAGCACCTAGTCTACAGTTGACTCTCTGTTAGTCAGCATCTAGCCTACAGTTGACTCTCTGTTAGTCAGCACCTAGCCTACAGTTTACTCTCCGTTAGTCAGCACCTAGCCAACAGTTTACTGTCCGTTAGTCAGCACCTAGCCTACAGATTATTCTCCGTTAGTTAGCATCTAGCCTACAGTTTACTCTCTGTTAGTCAGCACCTAGCCTACAGATTATTCTCCGTTAGTTAGCACCTAGCCAACAGTTTATTTTCCATTAGTTAGCACCTAGCCAACAGTTTGCTCTCTGTTAGTCAGCACCTAGCCTACAGTTTGCTCTCTGTTAGTCAGCACCTAGCCTACAGTTAACTCTCTGTTAGTCAGCACCTAGCCTACAGTTTACTCTCTGTTAGTCAGCACCTAGCCTACAGTTGACTCTCCGTTAGTCAGCACCTAGAAAACAGTTGACACTTCGTTAGTCAGCATCTAGCCTAGAGTTTACTCTCTGTTAGTCAGCACCTAGTCTACAGTTAACTCTGTTAGTCAGCACCTAGCTTACAGTTGACTCTCTGTTAGTCAGCACCTAGCCTACAGTTTACTCTCCGTTAGTCAGCACCTAGCCTACAGTTTACTGTCCATTAGTCAGCATCTAGCCTACAGTTGACTCTCTGTTAGTCATCACCTAGCCTATAGTTGACTCTCCGTTTGTCAGCACCTAGCTTACCGATGACTCTCCGTTAGTCAGCACCTAGCCTACAGATTATTCTCTGTTAGTTAGCACCTAGCCAACAGTTTACTCTCTGTTAGTCAGCACCTAGTCTACAGTTGACTCTCTGTTAGTCAGCACCTAGCCTACAGTTTACTCTCTGTTAGTTAGCACCTAGTCTACAGTTGACTCTCTGTTAGTCAGCATCTAGCCTACAGTTTACTCTCTGTTAGTCAGCACCTAGCCTACAGTTGACTCTCCATTAGTCAGCACCTAGTCTACAGTTGACTCTCTGTTAGTCAGCACCTAGCCTACAGTTTACTCTCCATTAGTCAGCACCTAGCCTACAGTTTACTCTCCGTTAGTCAGCACCTAGCCTTCAGTTTACTCTCTGTTAGTCAGCACCTAGCCTACAGTTTACTCTCCGTTAGTCAGCACCTAGCTTACAGTTGACTCTCTGTTAGTCAGAACCTAGCCTACAGCTGACTCTCCGTTAGTCAGCACCTAGCCTATAGTTTATTTTCCGTTAGTCAGCACCTAGCCTACAGTTTACTCTCTGTTAGTCAGCACCTAGTCTACAGTTTACTGTCTGTTAGTCAGCACCTAGCCTACAGTTTACTCTCTGTTAGTCAGCACCTAGCCTACAGTTTACTCTCTGTTAGTCAGCACATAGCTTACAGTTGACTCTCTGTTAGTCAGAACCTAGCATACAGCTGACTCTCCGTTAGTCAGCACCTAGCCTATAGTTTATTTTCCGTTAGTCAGCACCTAGCCTACAGTTTACTCTCTGTTAGTCAGCACCTAGTCTACAGTTTACTGTCTGTTAGTCAGCACCTAGCCTTCAGTTTACTCTCTGTTAGTCAGCACCTAGTCTACAGTTTACTGTCTGTTAGTCAGCACCTAGCCTACAGTTTACTCTCTGTTAGTCAGCACCTAGCCTACAGTTTACTCTCTGTTAGTCAGCACCTAGCCTACAGTTTACTCTCCGTTAGTCAGCACCTAGCCTACAGTTTACTCTCTGTTAGTCAGCACCTAGCCTACAGTTTACTCTCTGTTAGTCAGCACCTAGCCTACAGTTTACTCTCTGTTAGTCAGCACCTAGCCTACAGTTTACTCTCTGTTAGTCAGCACCTACAAAACAGTTGACTCTCCGTTTGTCAGCACCTAGTCTACAGTTGACTCTCCGTTAGTCAGCACCTAGCCTACAGTTTACTCTCTGTTAGTCAGCACCTAGCCTATATTTTACTCTCTGTTAGTCAGCACCTAGCCTACAGTTTACTCTCTGTTGGTCAGCACCTAGCCTACAGTTTACTCTCTGTTAGTCAGCACCTAGCCAACAGTTTACTCTCCGTTAGTCAGCAACTAGTCTACAGTTTACTCTCTGTTAGTCAGCACCTAGCCTACAGTTTACTCTCTGTTAGTCAGCACCTAAATAACAGTTGACTCTCCGTTTGTCAGCACCTAGCTTACCGATGACTCTCTGTTAGTCAGCACCTAGCCTACAGTTTACTCTCTGTTAGTCAGCACCTAGACTATAGTTTATTTTCCGTTAGTCAGCACCTAGTCAACAGTTGCCTCTCTATTACTCAGCACCTAGTCTACAGTTGGCTCTCCGTTAGTCAGCACCTAATCTACAGCTTACTCTCTGTTAGTCAGCAGCTAGCCTACAGTTGACTCTCTGTTAGTCAGCACCTAGCCTACAGTTGACTCTCTGTTAGTCAGCACCTAGCCTACAGTTTACTCTCTGTTAGTCAGCACCTACAAAACAGTTTACTCTCCATTAGTCATCACCTAGCCTACAGTTGACTCTCCGTTTGTCAGCACCTAGCTTACCGATGACTCTCCGTTAGTCAGCACCTAGCCTACAGTTTACTCTCTGTTAGTCAGCACCTAGCCTACAGTCTACTGTCTGTTAGTCAGCACCTAGCCTACAGTTTACTCTCTGTTAGTTAGCACCTAGTCTACAGTTGACTCTGTTAGTCAGCATCTAGCCTACAGTTTACTCTCTGTTAGTCAGCACCTAGCCTACAGTTTACTCTCTGTTAGTCAGCACCTAGCCAACAGTTTACTCTCCGTTAGTCAGCAACTAGTCTACAGTTTACTCTCTGTTAGTCAGCACCTAGCCTACAGTTTACTCTCTGTTAGTCAGCACCTACATAACAGTTGACTCTCCGTTTGTCAGCACCTAGCTTACCGATGACTCTCTGTTAGTCTGCACCTAGCCTACAGTTTACTCTCTGTTAGTCAGCACCTAGCCTATAGTTTATTTTCCGTTAGTCAGCACCTAGTCAACAGTTGCCTCTCTATTACTCAGCAGCTAGCCTACAGTTGACTCTCCGTTAGTCAGCACCTAATCTACAGCTTACTCTCTGTTAGTCAGCAGCTAGCCTACAGTTGACTCTCTGTTAGTCAGCACCTAGCCTACAGTTGACTCTCTGTTAGTCAGCACCTAGCCTACAGTTTACTCTCTGTTAGTCAGCACCTACAAAACAGTTTACTCTCCATTAGTCATCACCTAGCCTACAGTTGACTCTCCGTTTGTCAGCACCTAGCTTACCGATGACTCTCCGTTAGTCAGCACCTAGCCTACAGTTTACTCTCTGTTAGTCAGCACCTAGCCTACAGTCTAATGTCTGTTAGTCAGCACCTAGCCTACAGTTTACTCTCTGTTAGTTAGCACCTAGTCTACAGTTGACTCTCTGTTAGTCAGCATCTAGCCTACAGTTGACTCTCTGTTAGTCAGCACCTAGCCTACAGTTTACTCTCCGTTAGTCAGCACCTAGCCAACAGTTTACTGTCCGTTAGTCAGCACCTTGCCTACAGATTATTCTCCGTTAGTTAGCATCTAGCCTACAGTTTACTCTCTGTTAGTCAGCACCTAGCCTACAGATTATTCTCCGTTAGTTAGCACCTAGCCAACAGTTTATTTTCCATTAGTTAGCACCTAGCCAACAGTTTACTCTCTGTTAGTCAGCACCTAGCCTACAGTTTACTCTCTGTTAGTCAGCACCTAGCCTACAGTTGATTCTCCATTAGTCAGCACCTAGTCTACAGTTGACTCTCTGTTAGTCAGCACCTAGCCTACAGTTTACTTTCTGTTAGTCAGCACCTAGCCAACAGTTTACTCTCCGTTAGTCAGCACCTAGTCTACAGTTTACTCTCTGTTAGTCAGCACCTAGTCTACAGTTTACTGTCTGTTAGTCAGCACCTAGCCAACAGTTTACTGTCCATTAGTCAGCACCTAGCCTACAGTTTACTCTCTGTTAGTCAGCACCTAGCCTACAGTTTACTCTCTGTTAGTCAGCACCTAGCCAACAGTTTACTCTCCGTTATTCAGCACCTAGTCTACAGTTTACTCTCTGTTAGTCAGCACCTAGTCTACAGTTTACTCTCTGTTAGTCAGCACCTAGCCTACAGATTATTCTCCGTTAGTTAGCATCTAGCCTACAGTTTACTCTCAGTTAGTCAGCACCTAGCCTACAGATTATTCTCCGTTAGTCAGCACCTAGCCTACAGATTATTCTCCGTTAGTCAGCACCTAGCCAACAGTTTATTTTCCATTACTTAGCACCTAGCCTACAGTTGACTGTCTGTTAGTCAGCAACTAGCTTACAGTTGACTCTCTGTTAGTCAGCACCTAGCCTACAGTTTACTTTCTGTTAGTCAGCACCTAGCCAACAGTTTACTCTCCGTTAGTCAGCACCTAGTCTACAGTTTACTCTCTGTTAGTCAGCACCTAGCCTACAGTTTACTCTCTGTTAGTCAGCACCTAGCCTACAGTTTACTTTCTGTTAGTCAGCACCTAGCCAACAGTTTACTCTCCGTTAGTCAGCACCTAGTCTACAGTTTACTCTCTGTTAGTCAGCACCTAGTCTACAGTTTACTCTCTGTTAGTCAGCACCTAGCCAACAGTTTACTGTCCATTAGTCAGCACCTAGCCTACAGTTTACTCTCTGTTAGTCAGCACCTAGCCTACAGTTTACTCTCTGTTAGTCAGCACCTAGCCAACAGTTTACTCACCGTTAGTCAGCACCTAGTCTACAGTTTACTCTCTGTTAGTCAGCACCTAGTCTACAGTTTACTCTCTGTTAGTCAGCACCTAGTCTACAGTTGACTCTCTGTTAGTCAGCACCTAGCCTACAGTTTACTTTCCGTTAGTCAGCACCTAGCCTACAGTTTACTCTCAGTTAGTAAGCACCTAGTCTACAGTTTACTCTCAGTTAGTCAGCACCTAGCCTACAGATTATTCTCCGTTAGTTAGCATCTAGCCTACAGTTTACTCTCTGTTAGTCAGCACCTAGCCTACAGATTATTCTCCGTTAGTCAGCACCTAGCCTACAGATTATTCTCCGTTAGTCAGCACCTAGCCAACAGTTTATTTTCCATTACTTAGCACCTAGCCTACAGTTGACTGTCTGTTAGTCAGCAACTAGCTTACAGTTGACTCTCTGTTTGTCAGCACCTAGCCTACAGTTTATTTTCCGTTAGTCAACACCTAGCCTATAGTTCACTCTCTGTTAGTCAGCACCTAGCCTACAGTTAACTCTCTGTTAGTCAGCACCTAGCCTACAGTTGACTCTCCGTTAGTCAGCACCTAGCCTACAGTTGACTGTCTGATTGTCAGCACCTAGCCTACAGATTATTCTCCGCTAGTCAGCACCTAGCCTACAGTCTACTGTCTGTTAGTCAATACCTAGTCTACAGTTTACTCTCTGTTAGTCAGCACCTAGCCTACAGTTGACTCTCTGTTAGTCAGCACCTAGCCTACAGGTTACTCTCTGTTAGTCAGCACCTAGCCTACAGTTGACTTTCTGTTTTTCAGCACCTAGCTTACAGTTGAATGTCTGTTAGTCAGCACCTAGCCTACAGTTTACTCTCTGTTAGTCAGCACCTAGCCTACAGTTTACTCTCTGTTAGTCAGCACCTAGCCTACACTCTACTTTCTGTTTCTCATCACCTAGCCTACAGTTGACTCTCTGTTAGTCAGCACCTAGTCTACAGTTTACTCTCTGTTAGTCAGCACCTAGTCTACAGCTTACTCTCCGTTAGTCAGCACCTAGCCTACAGTTGACTGTCTGTTTGTCATCACCTAGCCTACAGTTTACTGTCTGTTAGTCAGCACCTAGCCTACAGTTTACTGTCTGTTAGTCAGCACCTCTACAAACATTTAGGGGTGTGCATCAGCTCATGCTATTTACTAATGTTTAAAGCCAAACCATAGATCAGGGATTATGACTTACTTGATCACCTTTGGGGCCAATAGGACCTGAGTCTCCTTTCAAGCCCTGGGAAAAAACAAATACATCAGACACCTTTCTGTTGTCAATAAAGAACAAAGACTTTAGACACCTTTATGTTGTCAATAAAGAACAAAGACATTAGATACCTTTAGGTTGTCAAAAATGAACGAAGACATTTTTCCAGTCAGCACCTAGCCTACAGTTTACTCCATGTTAGTCAGCACCTACAAAACAGTTTACTATCTGTTAGTCAGCACCTAGCCTACAGTTTACTGTCTGTTAGTCAGCACCTAGCCTACAGTTTACTGTCTGTTAGTCAGCACCTAGCCTAGAGTTTACTCTCCGTTAGTCAGCACCTAGCCTACAGTTTACTGTCTGTTAGTCAGCACCTAGCCTACAGTTTACTCTCTGTTAGTCAGCACCTAGCCTACAGTTTACTCTCTGTTAGTCTGCACCTAGCCTACAGTTTACTGTCTGTTAGTCAGCACCTAGCCTACAGTTTACTGTCTGTTAGTCAGCACCTAGCCTACAGTTGACTCTCCGTTAGTCAGCACCTAGCCTACAGTTTACTCTGTTAGTCAGCACCTAGCCTACAGTTTACTCTCTGTTAGTCAGCACCTAGCCTACAGTTTACTCTCTGTTAGTCTGCACCTAGCCTACAGTTTACTCTCTGTTAGTCAGCACCTAGCCTACAGTTTACTCTCTGTTAGTCAGCACCTAGCCTACAGTTTACTCTCTGTTAGTCAGCACCTAGTCTACAGTTTACTGTCTGTTAGTCAGCACCTAGACTACAGTTTACTCTCTGTTAGTCAGCACCTAGCCTACAGTTTACTCTCTGTTAGTCAGCACCTAGCCTACAGTTTACTCTCTGTTAGTCTGCACCTAGCCTACAGTTTACTCTCTGTTAGTCAGCACCTAGCCTACAGTTTACTCTCTGTTAGTCAGCACCTAGCCTACAGTTTACTCTCTGTTAGTCAGCACCTAGTCTACAGTTTATGCTCTGTTAGTCAGCACCCAGGATGTGCCACTCCTCAGAGCCTGGTTCCTCTCTACCAGGTACAGCCAGAAGAGGACTGGCCACCCCTCAGAGCCTGGTTCCTCTCTAGGTTTCTTCCTAGGTTCCTGCCTTATTGGGAGTTTTTCCTAGCCACTGTGCTTCTACATCTGCATTGCTTGCTGTTTGGGGTTTTAGGCTGTGTTTCTGTATAAGCACTTTGTGACAACTGCTGCTGTAAAAAGGCCTTTACATAATACATTTTACTGATTGATTGATTGATTGATTGATTAGTGTTTTGGCTTGACATGTGCTGCTGATATCTGTGTCCGCAGGTATCGGGGTCTCTGAATAGTCCAGGAAACTCTTTGTCAAATGTCTTTGTACTTAGAGTCAGTCTGAATCATAGACATTACTGGTCCTGCAGGACTAAACAGAGAAGTACAGCAACATAACTCTGTGTAGGTGGTCCAATGAAAAACACATTGTTTGTCCAAGAAAACCAATGTCTATGATAATCCAATCCAAAAGTGATAGGAGTTGCTAACCTTGGTCAAAATTAGGGTGACTAAATCAATGGAGGCCAGAGAAGAAAAGTGGTCATAAATCAGGAGAATAGCATCGTGTCAGCTAGTCTGGAATACAGGTTTTTGGAAGCAAACCACTCGATTTCGTCTCTACGTTATATTGGTATCGAACATGTCACCCTCCCTAGGAGAGGGGGTGACCTCGACAATTTATTGTTAAAACGAGAGGCTGCCTGGATCTTTAACTTAAAGACTCTTGCTCCCTTCGGTCTCAACGTAGACTTTGATCTGAAGCCATTCTTATGATTATTGTGATTTTGCCATTGTAAATGTTTGTAGGCTTATGCAGCTAAATTGTGTCTATGATCATACGCTATCCATTTGTTTTTTGTATGCTATTTTAATATATGAGAATTAACCAATGATATCAGGCCACACCCGGCCATGATTACAGACACCTGTGTGTGTCTTTTGACACTATATAAACGAGTCATCCCGCAGTGTTTGTCATTATACCCTGATGAAGACAGCTTGTCTGTCAAAACGTTGGACATAAATATTTTTGCATCTGAGCTCCTAGAGTGTGCGGCTCTCCTTTATTCTCTAAATATGAAAAATGGCCAAACTCTCTAAATATATTTGTCACGACTTCCGCCGAAGTTGGTTCCTCTCCTTGTTCGGGCGGCATCGGCGGTCGACGTCACCGACCTTCTAGCCATCGCCGATCCATTTTTCATTTTCCATTGGTTTTGTCTTGTCTTCCATCACACCTGGTTTCAATTCCAACAAGTACATGTTGTGTATTTAACCCTCTGTTCCCCCCATGTCCTTGTCCGTAATTGTTTGTTGTAGTGATTGTGCACCGTATGCTGGTAGTGACTGGGTTTTGTTTGAGCCATTTATTGTATTGTTCTGTTGACGGTGGTTTACGGTTATTAAACACAACCGTTGTAAATCAGTTTCCACTCTCCTGCGCCTGACTTCTCTGCCACCAGTAGCATGGCATTACAATATGTCTCTGGGCTTCAAGTTCAATGGTAAACCTGGAATCCAGAGGCGAAAGAAACGCACACCTATTTAGGCGAGGTGCTGGCTAGCGGAGTGGAACACTTGATAAAATAGTGTTCTAATCCTAGACATTCAGTTAGATTGTTTCAATATTCCCCATGTTATGTAATGTTAACAGGAGCTAACACGGCTGTCATAGGATTCTGTAGTGTCATGTAAATGCTTCATAATGCAGAAAACTCAATGTCCCAACTTTGGTCAGGCCTACATGATGTACTGTCTGTTAGTAACATAGTATACAGTAATAATGCCCAGTCTGTCCAACTGGCTTGTTTTTCACATCATGTACGATAGATAGATACTGATATTAAAACATGGCTTTGTCACCAGACATGTGTTATGTTATAATAGATAACACATTTTAACCCAATTTCATCATCTGATTTCATTTGGACTTTAACACATTACAGTAAAATACACTTGGTAAGAAGTCAGAATACCCCATTTAACCAAGCATAGTTCCCTAGACATAATAAACTAATGGACACTATATCAATATTACTGCATGAAAACTAGCCAGCTGGCTAAATCTCTCACATTTAAAGAAATGTTCATTGATGTGCTTTGTTCCAGTCACATAAATACACACATAAATGAATCTCTACAGTACAGCTATTGATTGTACAGTATAAGAAACTGTTGAGACCATACCAGACAGCTTTATCATGTATAGCAGCCATACATAAAAACGCACCGACTGCAGATTCTCAACTTCAACTGCTGCATTTTAATGTGTGAACATTCAGCGGTGTTGACTTTACCAATAGTAATATAAATCACCCAGAGCCATTTTAATGTTAGATCAACATCCCCTACTACTAAAGCACTGTCAGTGTCAGTTTCCCTATCTGCAGGTCTGGATCGATATTTATGATGCAGGAACAAATTCATGATAAACTGATCTGAACTATAGGCTTAGATATATGGTATTCTATAGGTTTATAGTTGGTATTCTATAGGTTTATAGTGATGGTGGTATTCTATAGGTTTATAGTGATGTTGGTATTCTGTAGGTTTATAGTGATGGTGGTATTCTATAGGTTTATAGTGGTATTCTATAGGTTTATAGTAGTATTCTATAGGTTTATAGTGGTATTCTATAGGTTTATAGTTACAGTGGTAATCTATAGGTTTATAGTGGTATTCTATAGGTTTATAGTGGTATTCTATAGGTTTATAGTTACAGTGGTATTCTATAGGTTTATAGTGATGGTGGTATTCTATAGGTTTATAGTGGTATTCTATAGGTTTATAGTGATGGTGGTATTCTATAGGTTTATAGTGGTATTCTATAGGTTTATAGTGATGGTGGTATTCTATAGGTTTATAGTGGTATTCTATAGGTTTATAGTGGTATTCTATAGGTTTATAGTGATGGTGGTATTCTATAGGTTTATAGTGGTATTCTATAGGTTTATAGTGATGGTGGTATTCTATAGGTTTATAGTTACAGTGGTATTCTATATGTTTATAGTGATGGTGGTATTCTATAGGTTTATAGTGATGGTGGTATTCTGTAGGTTTATAGTGATAGTGGTATTCTATAGGTTTATAGTGGTATTCTATAGGTTTATAGTGGTATTCTATAGGTTTATAGTGGTATTCTATAGGTTTATAGTGATGGTGGTATTCTATAGGTTTATAGTGGTATTCTATAGGTTTATAGTGGTATTCTATAGGTTTATAGTGGTATTCTATAGGTTTATAGTGATGGTGGTATTCTATAGGTTTATAGTGATGGTGGTATTCTATAGGTTTATAGTGATGGTGGTATTCTATAGGTTTATAGTGATGGTGGTATTCTATAGGTTTATAGTGGTATTCTATAGGTTTATAGTGGTATTCTATAGGTTTATAGTGGTATTCTATAGGTTTATAGTGATGGTGGTATTCTATAGGTTTATAGTGGTATTCTATAGGTTTATAGTGGTATTCTATAGGTTTATAGTGGTATTCTATAGGTTTATAGTGATGGTGGTATTCTATAGGTTTATAGTGATGGTGGTATTCTATAGGTTTATAGTGGTATTCTATAGGTTTATAGTTACAGTGGTATTCTATAGGTTTATAGTTATAGTGGTATTCTATAGGTTTATAGTGGTATTCTATAGGTTTATAGTGGTATTCTATAGGTTTATAGTGATGGTGGTATTCTATAGGTTTATAGTGGTATTCAATAGGTTTATAGTTACTGTCACGTCCTGGCCAGTATAAGGTTAATTGTTTTGTAGTTTGGTCAGGGCGTGGCAGAGGGTATTTGTTTTATGTGGTTCAGGGTGGTGTGTTTTTGTAAAAAGGGTGTTTGATTAGTAATTCCGGGTGTTGGTTTATGTTTAGGTATTTCTATGTAGAGTCTAGTGAGTGTATGTCTATGTTAGGTTAATTGGGGTTGGGACTCTCAGTTGAAGGCAGGTGTTGTCTATCTGCCTTTGATTGAGAGTCCCATTTAGTAGGGTGAGTTTGTTTGGATTTTGTGGGTGATTGTTCTGTGTTGAGCTTTGCTTGGCCAGACTGTTTGTAGTTGTTCGTTCGTTCGTTTCTTTGTTATTTTTGTATGTTCATTTTTGAGAGTAATTAAAAATCAAGATGAGCATATACGTACCTGCTGCATTTTGGTCCTCCTTCACCGACGACAATCGTGACAGTTACAGTGGTATTCTACAGGTTTATAGTGATAGTGGTATTCTATAGGTTTATAGTGATGGTGGTATTCTATAGGTTTATAGTGGTATTCTATAGGTTTATAGTTATAGTGGTATTCTATAGGTTTATAGTGATGGTGGTATTCTATAGGTTTATAGTGGTATTCTATAGGTTTATAGTGATGGTGGTATTCTATAGGTTTATAGTGATGGTGGTATTCTATAGGTTTATAGTGGTATTCTATAGGTTTATAGTGGTATTCTATAGGTTTATAGTGATGGTGGTATTCTATAGGTTTATAGTGATGTTGGTATTCTATACGTTTATAGTGGTATTCTATAGGTTTATAGTGATGGTGGTATTCTATAGGTTTATAGTGCTATTCTATAGGTTTATAGTGGTATTCTGTAGGTTTATAGTGGTATTCTATAGGTTTATAGTGATGGTGGTATTCTATAGGTTTATAGTGGTATTCTATAGGTTTATAGTTACAGTGGTATTCTATAGGTTTATAGTGATGGTGGTATTCTATAGGTTTATAGTGGTATTCTATAGGTTTATAGTTACAGTGGTAATCTATAGGTTTATAGTGGTATTCTATAGGTTTATAGTGATGGTGGTATTCTATAGGTTTATAGTGGTATTCTATAGGTTTATAGTGGTATTCTATAGGTTTATAGTGGTATTCTATAGGTTTATAGTGATGGTGGTATTCTATAGGTTTATAGTGATGGTGGTATTCTATAGGTTTATAGTTAAGCTATAGAACATTTGGACACTTGATCATGTATTGATCTCATAAGACATTCAAATAACCCAGACCATAAACCAGGTTATTAACACTTTACAGTGTGTCAAGGGATTTTACCCATCACAGTACCTGAACTGACCATGGATTGAATAGAATGTATTAAGTTTTTAGTGGATTAAACTCTACGGTAACAGACTAGAACCATGCACTTTGAGGGACATTTCAAAAAAAGTACATATGTTTTTATTTAACCTTTATTTATCTAGGCAAGTCAGTTAAAAACAAATCCTTATTTACAATTACGGCCTACATCGGCCAAACCCGGACGACGCTGGGCCAGTTGTGCGCCGTCCTATGGGACTCCCAATCACGGCCGGTTGTGATACATCCTGGATTTAAAAGCCCCATTTCCCCTGGATGGGAAAGCCCTGGTCATTTAAATGGTTTATTTCTAGGGAGAAGTTTGATACACCCACTAAAGCCAGTGGACCGCTGGAAGACTAGCTGTCGTCATGGCATCAGCTAATGGTACCTCTTCAGCAAATGCAGACATCTGGATCTAGTACAATACTCACTTAATTATTACACAAATGTTAAGGGTTCAGAATATTAAAAAAACATACTGAATAGGTATTTACATTTGTTCTGATTCCACTGTCCAAATATCCTCCTACATGTTTTAACTCTATATTCAACCTACTGTATCTATCCATCCTGGCCCAGTTTACAACCTGGAAGACCTGGGTTCAAATACTATTTCAATCATACTTTATCTGGGCTTGATTGAGCTTGCCTGTCTTACTGGACCAGTAGAATAGTCTCAAAACTGCAAACACCGCCCTCTGGCACTCCAGACAGGCTAGAGCAAACTTAAAAATTGTTTTAAAGATTTCAAATAGTATTTGAACCCAGGTCTGCTGCTTAACACTATGGTGGTATGAAGGAACAACATAGAGAATGTAGTGGGCTGACACTGAGGCCACTTCTAAATGATGTATGTTGTTGATCTTTAGAGAAAGGTCCCCTCTCTCCCTCTCTGCTGTCTGCTGAAGATAATGATGTCTTTAGGGAGAGAGTGGACCTTTTCCTCCCTTTTACTCTCCCTTCCTCCCCCTTTTCTCCCTCTCCCTTCATTTTCCTCTGATTTCCTCTCTTTCCTCACCGTTCCCGTCTCCCTCAGAGTAACCCAGTTAGAAAGAGATACAGAGAGGGATTGGAAAAGAGAGAGGCAGAGGCTGGACCTTTTTCCTTCCCTGTCCTGTCTTCCTAAGATCAGACCAGTAAAGACCATGATATCTCTGTCCTGTCTTCCTAAGATCAGACCAGTAAATAAAGACCATGATATCTCTGTCCTGTCTCCCTAAGACCAGACCAGTAAAGACCATAATATCTCTGTCCTGTCTCCCTAAGATCAGACCAGTATAGACCATGATATCTCTGTCCTGTCTTCCTAAGATCAGACCAGTAAATAAAGACCATGATATCTCTGTCCTGTCTCCCTAAGATCAGACCAGTAAAGACCATGATATCTCTGTCCTGTCTTCCTAAGATCAGACCAGTAAATAAAGACCATGATATCTCTGTCCTGTCTCCCTAAGATCAGACCAGTAAAGACCATGATATCTCTGTCCTGTCTTCCTAAGATCAGACCAGTAAAGACCATGATATCTCTGTCCTGTCTTCCTAAGATCAGACCAGTAAATAAAGACCATGATATCTCTGTCCTGTCTTCCTAAGATCAGACCAGTAAAGACCATGATATCTCTGTCCTGTCTCCTTAAGATCAGACCAGTAAATAAAGACCATGATTTCTCTGTCCTGTCTCCCTAAGATCAGACCAGTAAATAAAGACCATGATATCTCTGTCCTGTCTTCCTAAGATCAGACCAGTAAATAAAGACCATGATATCTCTGTCCTGTCTCCCTAAGATCAGACCAGTAAAGACCATGACATCTCTGTCCTGTCTCCTTAAGATCAGACCAGTAAATAAAGACCATGATATCTCTGTCCTGTCTTCCTAAGATCAGACCAGTAAATAAAGACCATGATATCTCTGTCCTGTCTTCCTAAGATCAGACCAGTAAAGACCATGATATCTCTGTCCTGTCTCCTTAAGATCAGACCAGTAAATAAAGACCATGATATCTCTGTCCTGTCTCCCTAAGATCAGACCAGTAAAGACCATGATATCTCTGTCCTGTCTCCCTAAGATCAGACCAGTAAAGACCATGATATCTCTGTCCTGTCTTCCTAAGATCAGACCAGTAAAGACCATGATATCTCTGTCCTGTCTCTCTAAGATCAGACCAGTAAAGACCATGATATCTCTGTCCTGTCTCCCTAAGATCAGACCAGTAAAGACCATGATATCTCTGTCCTGTCTCCCTAAGATCAGACCAGTAAAGACCATGATATCTCTGTCCTGTCTCCCTAAGATCAGACCAGTAAATAAAGACCATGATATCTCTGTCCTGTCTCCCTAAGATCAGACCAGTATAGACCATGATATCTCTGTCCTGTCTCCCTAAGATCAGACCAGTAAATAAAGACCATGATATCTCTGTCCTGTCTTCCTAAGATCAGACCAGTAAAGACCATGATATCTCTGTCCTGTCTCCATAAGATCAGACCAGTAAAGACCATGATATCTCTGTCCTGTCTCCCTAAGATCAGACCAGTAAAGACCATGATATCTCTGTCCTGTCTCCCTGAGATCAGACCAGTATATAAAGACCATGATATCTCTGTCCTGTCTTCCTAAGATCAGACCAGTAAAGACCATGATATCTCTGTCCTGTCTCCCTAAGATCAGACTAGTAAATAAAGACCATGATATCTCTGTTCCGTCTCCCTAAGATCAGACCAGTAAATAAAGACCATGATATCTCTGTCCTGTCTTCCTAAGATCAGACCAGTAAAGACCATGATATCTCTGTCCTGTCTTCCTAAGATCAGACCAGTAAATAAAGACCATGATATCTCTGCCTCCTTGCTTAGAGGCTGGGGCTCAGACCACATATCTAGGCAGGGAGAGGGAGAGAGAGAGGGAAAGACAACTCTTGTTAGCCTCTGCTCAGTGCTCTTGGGCCTTGTGACAGGCAGGCAGGGAGGGATGGGAGGCAGGGATGGGAGGATTTGAGTCTTTGCTCTAGCTCTGACTCTAGCGCTGACTCTAGCTCTGACTCTAGCTCTGACTCTAGCGCTGACTCTAGCGCTGACTCTAGCGCTGACTCTAGCACTGACTCTAGCGCTGACTTGGGTTTACAGGGTTTACAGTTGACTACATTGGTTACATATCACCAGGCAAATTCAATACCAAGTATTTGAAGTGATTTGAAGTAGTATTTGAACCCAGGTCTACTCTGCTCAGTCTCTGTCCTCTCTGTCTCTCCTGCAGCAGCACGGTGTGAGACGATACAGGTCTACTCTGCTCAGTCTCCGTCCTCTCTGTCTCTCCTGCAGCAGCACGGTGTGAGACGATACAGGTCTACTCTGCTCAGTCTCCGTCCTCTCTGTCTCTCCTGCAGCAGCACGGTGTGAGACGATACAGGTCTACTCTGCTCAGTCTCCGTCCTCTCTGTCTCTCCTGCAGCAGCACGGTGTGAGACGATACAGGTCTACTCTGCTCAGTCTCCGTCCTCTCTGTCTCTCCTGCAGCAGCACGGTGTGAGACGATACAGGTCTACTCTGCTCAGTCTCCGTCCTCTCTGTCTCTCCTGCAGCAGCACGGTGTGAGACGATACAGGTCTACTCTGCTCAGTCTCCGTCCTCTCTGTCTCTCCTGCAGCAGCATGGTGTGAGACGATACAGGGAGCTGTGTACACTAGGCTTGCTAATTACACACGGCGCTGTGCCTCTCTCGCTCTGACAGCGCCCAAGCCACAATACCTACACACACACACCTACACACATGGCACTGTGCCTCCTTTGCTCCGACAGTGCCCGGGCTACAACACACACACGCACGCACACACCTACACACACCCACACACGTGGCACTGTTCCTCCCTCACTCTGACAGCGCCCAGGCCACAACACACACACAGCACTGCGCCTCTCTCGCTCCGACAGCGCCCAGGCCACAATACCTACACACACATACCTACACACACATACCAACACACACAGCACTGTGCCTCCCTCGCTCAGACAGCGCCCAGGCCACAACACACACACAGCACTGTGCCTCTCTCGCTCTGACAGCGCCCAGGCCACAACACACACACACAGCACTGTGCCTCCCTCGCTCTGACAGCGCCCAGGCCACAACACACACACACCACTGTGCCTCTCTCGCTCTGACAGCGCCCAGGCCACAACACACACACACAGCACTGTGCCTCCCTCGCTCTGACAGCGCCCAGGCCACAACACACACACACCACTGTGCCTCTCTCGCTCTGACAGCGCCCAGGCCACAACACACACACACAGCACTGTGCCTCCCTCGCTCTGACAGCGCCCAGGCCACAACAACACAATCTGGCAGCTCTCTCGCTCTGACAGTGCCCAGGCCACAACACACACACAGCACTGTGCCTCCCTCGCTCTGACAGCGCCCAGGCCACAACAACACAATCTGGCAGCTCTCTCCCTCTGACAGCGCCCAGGCCACAACAACACAATCTGGCAGCTCTCTCGCTCTGACAGCGCCCAGGCCACAACAACACAATCTGGCAGCTCTCTCCCTCTGACAGCTCCCAGGCCACAACAACACAATCTGGCAGCTCTCTCCCTCTGACAGCGCCCAGGCCACAACAACACAATCTGGCAGCTCTCTCCCTCTGACAGCGCCCAGGCCACAACAACACAATCTGGCAGCTCTCTCGCTCTGACAGCGCCCAGGCCACAACAACACAATCTGGCAGCTCTCTCCCTCTGACAGCGCCCAGGCCACAACAACACAATCTGGCAGCTCTCTCCCTCTGACAGCGCCCAGGCCACAACAACACAATATGGCAGCTCTCTCCCTCTGACAGCGCCCAGGCCACAACAACACAATCTGGCAGCTCTCTCGCTCTGACAGCGCCCAGGCCACAACAACACAATCTGGCAGCTCTCTCGCTCTGACAGCGCCCAGGCCACAACAACACAATCTGGCAGCTCCCCAGTACAGACTCTACATCTACCGCTTCAGCTAGCAAATAAACAGAGGGGGAGGGGGAGAGAGAGACAAATGGGAGGGAAGAAGGGAGGGGATAGCGAGGGATATGGTGTGGAGGGAGAAGTGGGGATAGAGAGATAGAGCAACAGGGAGAGAGAGAGAGGGAGGAAAGAGAGAGAGAGAGCAGAGGGGATAGAGAGAGAGAGAGCAGAGGGGAGAGAGAGAGAGAGAGAGAGAGAGAGAGAGAGAGAGAGAGAGAGTAGCAGGGGATTTTCTCAAGACAGCAGACTAATTATGTTTACTTACTTGCTGCCTGAGTCCCAAATGGCACCCTATTCGCTTTATTGTGCTCTGGTCTAAAGTAGTGCATTACATAGGGAATAGGGTCCCATTTATGGCGCACCCTCTGCCTCTTTCTAACCAAAGTGGCTGCCTGGCTGGTGGTAATGGCACTTTACTTTAGACAAGAGAGGTGAAGTTTTGTCATGTGTGGAGAGACTAAGAGATACACCTTTAGAGTTACAGTAAGAGGTTTGTCTTGTCTGTTGTGACTGCGTCCCTAATGGCACCCTGTTCCCCACATAGTGCCCTACTGTGACTAGAGCCCTATGTGCCCTGGTCAACCCTACTGGCCCTGGTCAAAAGTAGTGCACTACATAGGGAATAGGTTGCCGTTTGGTATGCGATTTGTGTCATGTGAGTGGGAACTGCCTTCAAAGCTGTGTTGGAACCAGATCCCGTAAGGGTAACAGAGATATCTAGAGTGGCCAGGCCCAACGAATACCACAGAGGTTACTGCAGAAAATGCTTTTTGCTAAGTTTCCATTGGCTCAGCGATTCACCGCCATAGCTGAACATCACCCCTAGCCTTAGGTTGAGAGGCTGATCCTGGTGAAACCGTCTATAGGAAAACAACCTGCTCATTAGTACTCAGATGTAGAGTTCACATTTAGCAGAAGCTTTAATCCAAAGAGATCTACAGTCATTACCTGAATACATTTTTTTGTATGGGGTGGCCCCGGGAATCAAACCCACCATCCTGACGTTGTAATCACCGTGCTCTACCCACTGAGTTCCAGAAACCACGCCGAAAGGCTGACCACAGTGAGAAAGTCTAGAGGGAAATGTCCCAATTGACACTTGATCACTGACTGTAAGTGTAAATATCAGATTTTACAGTAGAGCAACACTCAGAGGAAGCGTACCTTACTGCAAAGGCTATATTTACAACTTCAACACATAAAAACAACAGATCCGATGATATAAAGCTGCAGTCATATTCCTTACATAACCACCAGACGGGCTTTTTCTCTGTCACCTTATACGTCTATGACTGTACAAGCGGAGGACATATACATGTTGAACGTGGATTGCTTTGGGCACGGTTATATGGCTGTAGTCTTCCACTGAGCCAGACCCCGTAGTTAGTTCTCCTATCAGGAAAACGATACTCGCTCACATGGCAGTCATGCATACAAGACATTCTGTCTTCTTAGGTGTCCCCTTTACCCTTAAATATCACACGCTAGCTTTAAATAACAACTACAACCTAATATTAGCACGGACGTGGAGGGGACAGAGGGGGCAGGCAAGAGAATGTTCTAAAAACAAGTAAATAGGCCAAACTAAATTAACCTGGCAGCGCCTTCCAACACCCTTCCAAACTAAATTAACCTGGCAGCGCCTTCCAACACCCTTCCAAACTAAATTAACCTGGCAGCGCCTTCCAACACCCTTCCAAACTAAATGAACATGCACATTTATTTAGGCCACTGTTTTTATTATTAACGATGCAAATGAATAAACAGCGTACGATAGTAAAATAGCAAAGGTAGCACCTTACATTTATTTAGGGCAACTGACTATGTTAATAATTAATGATGCATATGAATAAACAGAATGGGATTAAAAACAGTATCTTACATTTATTCCAGGTTTCCCTTCCGCACCAGGCTCCCCAGCTGATCCCTTTTCACCCTGCAGAGGAAAGAGAAAGTTAGAAGAGCAAGTTCAAACTCAGGTCCTACAAAAGCACTCCATCATTTCAATGTATTATAAGTAGAGATGTGCAGTAACAACATGTTGTTTTGAAAGGTCTGAAGTCTCCTCAGGAGGCTGTTCCAAGGTGGCTTATCCAATCATTGATGCTCTTACTGCCAGGGCCTCTCACAAGGGATACTGGTCACAAGCATCATGACAAAATGTCAACTTCATCTATAAACACAATTTATGTCTCCAAACCCAAAGCTAAATGGAAATTCTAACCCTTATCCTGAAAGATAAGACCTGATATGACCGGTCTGTCTTCATCTTCAGCGGTTTATTTATCCAAGTGATACGTAACAGGGACATTGAACTAAACAGTGATAAAGGTCACAGAACAGACAAGAAGTCATCTTCTAGTCCTCTGCTCTCTGTTTCACTCCCAAGTCTATTAAATAACCCACTCTAAGGCAACAGGCTGAAACAAATTCACAAATCATCCCGTTTATTTGTTTCCGTGAAATATCTGTCTGAATGTGGAGTCCTGGTTGTAAACAAATTAGGACTATGTTGACATTATAAATAAATGATGGGGCCAGGGGTGTGTGTGTGTGTGTGTGAGTGTGTGATAATGAAGTGTTTCTGATGGACCTAATTATCTGACAGTGCACACCCTTGTTTCACAACGTGATTGTAATTGATTTATGTGTTCATCGTTGATGTGTGTGTGTGTGTGTGTGTTCATCGTCCAGGTTGATAGAGAAGGCACTATCACACAGCTACATAACCAAATCATGTCATTAACCATGGAAGAAGCGCGCAGCAGTATTATGATAAACCTCTCTCTTGGCAGTCACCATTGTTTGAAATACATTCAGTATAGGAAGTGACATCCAAATGTTGCTGAATAAACAGGCATCGTAATAATGCTCCATTTCCACCTGTTTCATAAAAATCTCAACCACTTTATATGGACAATAAACGTTATTACTTGAAACAAACATGTTGCTAATATGCCTATTCAAACAACAACAATTATCAATCTGTTCAATAAACAGGGTAACACTTGCCAATGCATGCAGGTATGATGTATTACAATGTTAAAAATGTCCTACAGAGAAATACCGTACTGTAAGCCTACTACTGTAAGACACATTATAAGACATAAAACATTATAGCTGAGGGCTTTCAGTAAGATGTTACCGTTAGTTTTCCACTCTGCACAGGGGAACCAACCCAGTCTGTGTGACCAATGAGCTGTTGTGTTGAGGTCATCCCACAGAGGAACCAACCCAGTCTGTGTGACCAATGAGCTGTTGTGATGAGGTCATCCCACAGAGGAACCAACCCAGTCTGTGACCAATGAGCTGTTGTGTTGAGGTCATCCCACAGAGGAACCAACCCAGTCTGTGACCAATGAGCTGTTGTGTTGAGGTCATCCCACAGAGGAACCAACCCAGTCTGAGTGACCAATGAGCTGTTGTGTTGAGGTCATCCCACAGAGGAACCAACCCAGTCTGTGACCAATGAGCTGTTGTGATGAGGTCATCCCACAGAGGAACCAACCCAGTCTGTGTGACCAATGAACTGTTGTGTTGAGGTCATCCCACAGAGAAACCAACCCAGTCTGTGACCAATGAGCTGGTGTGTTGAGGTCATCCCACAGAGGAACCAACCCAGTCTGTGACCAATGAGCTGTTGTGTTGAGGTCATCCCACAGAGGAACCAACCCAGTCTGTGACCAATGAGCTGTTGTGTTGAGGTCATCCCACAGAGGAACCAACCCAGTCTGTGTGACCAATGAGCTGTTGTGTTGAGGTCATCCCACAGAGGAACCAACCCAGTCTGTGACCAATGAGCTGTTGTGTTGAGGTCATCCCACAGAGGAACCAACCCAGTCTGTGTGACCAATGAGCTGTTGTGATGAGGTCATCCCACAGAGGAACCAACCCAGTCTGAGTGACCAATGAGCTGTTGTGTTGAGGTCATCCCACAGAGGAACCAACCCAGTCTGTGACCAATGAGCTGTTGTGTTGAGGTCATCCCACAGAGGAACCAACCCAGTCTGTGACCAATGAGCTGTTGTGTTGAGGTCATCCCACAGAGGAACCAACCCAGTCTGTGTGACCAATGAGCTATTGTGATGAGGTCATCCCACAGAGGAACCAACCCAGTCTGTGTGACCAATGAGCTGTTGTGTTGAGGTCATCCCACAGAGGAACCAACCCAGTCTGTGTGACCAATGAGCTGTTGTGATGAGGTCATCCCACAGAGGAACCAACCCAGTCTGTGTGACCAATGAGCTGTTGTGTTGAGGTCATCCCACAGAGGAACCAACCCAGTCTGTGTGACCAATGAGCTGTTGTGATGAGGTCATCCCACAGAGGAACCAACCCAGTCTGTGACCAATGAGCTGTTGTGTTGAGGTCATCCCACAGAGGAACCAACCCAGTCTGTGACCAATGAGCTGTTGTGTTGAGGTCATCCCACAGAGGAACCAACCCAGTCTGTGACCAATGAGCTGTTGTGATGAGGTCATCCCACAGAGGAACCAACCCAGTCTGTGACCAATGAGCTGTTGTGATGAGGTCATCCCACAGAGGAACCAACCCAGTCTGTGTGACCAAATAGATGTCCTGAAGATCAGGAACTAAGTTCCCCCGAGGTATCCCCTCTACAGTAAGTCATGCTTCACCACTACACCTGGTATCCTATGCATTGCCAGCTCTGCTACACAGCAAAACTCTGTTTACAAATGGTTATGGAGGGCTTATGAAGCCATTATCAATGCACTACGAAGGCTATATAAGCTGTGACATTCTCCTCTACACTACGTCACCTAGTATCCTGTGCCAGCTCTGCTACACAGTGAGGCACTCTGTATACATCCAGATGTGTACAAACTAGCTACAGTATGTACAGCTTATGAAGACCCTATGAGTGCTCTATAAAGCCTTTTTAAGTTGTTTATTCAACAACTTGTTCATTCGCCCCATTGGATATCATTCATAGAGCTGTTTATCTCAGTGTAATCTCAACAGCCTTAATAGTGACTGTTTAGTGTCTGCTCTGTTTCCCTCTGAATTGCTATTCAGTAGCAGCCCCTGTATGTCATACTGAACAGGCAGCCCAGTCCCTGTATGTCAAACTGAACAGGCAGCCCAGTCCCTGTATGTCATACTGAACAGGCAGCCCAGTCCCTGTATGTCATACTGAACAGGCAGCCCAGTCCCTGTATGTTGTACTGAGCAGGCAGCCCAGTCCCTGTATGTCATACTGAGCAGGCAGCCCAGTCCCTGTATGTCGTACTGAGCAGGCAGCCCAGTCCCTGTATGTTGTACTGAGCAGGCAGCCCAGTCCCTGTATGGCATACTGAGCAGGCAGCCCAGTCCCTGTATGTCATACTGAGCAGGCAGCCCAGTCCCTGTATGTCATACTGAGCAGGCAGCCCAGTCCCTGTATGGCATACTGAGCAGGCAGCCCAGTCCCTGTATGTCATACTGAG
The DNA here is from genome assembly GCF_901001165.1 of Salmo trutta. Taxonomy (NCBI): domain Eukaryota; kingdom Metazoa; phylum Chordata; class Actinopteri; order Salmoniformes; family Salmonidae; genus Salmo; species Salmo trutta. The sequence continues at coordinate 3,950,043 of NC_042961.1, read as the reverse complement.
CAGGCAGCCCAGTCCCTGTATGTCGTACTGAGCAGGCAGCCCAGTCCCTGTATGTCATACTGAACAGGCAGCCCAGTCCCTGTATGTTGAACTGAGCAGGCAGCCCAGTCCCTGTATGTTGAACTGACCAGGCAGCCCAGTCCCTGTATGTCATACTGAGCAGGCAGCCCAGTCCCTGTATGTTGAACTGAGCAGGCAGCCCAGTCCCTGTATGTTGAATTGAGCAGGCAGCCCAGTCCCTGTAAGTTGATCGGAGCAGGCAGTCCAGTCCCTGTATGTTGTACTGAGCAGGCAGCCCAGTCCCTGTATGTTGAACTGAGCAGGCAACTCAGTCCCTGTATGTCATACTGAGCAGGCAGCCCAGTCCCTATATGTTGTACTGAGCAGGCCAGTCAGTGTATTGTACACTGTGCCAGAGGGACAGATTTCTCCCTCAGTCCATTGGCCTAATCAGAGAGGATATGGTGATGAAAAGAGTCTCTTTCATTATGCCGTTTTAAACTGTCCATCTGCTCAGCCCAATACTTAGTGGAGCCACACCGCCATTACGAAGGAACTAATTATGCAAAAGCCACAAAATACAGACCATTTTCCTGAAAGCATAGCTTTGTTTTCCTGTAATTTCATAGTCTACTGAAGTCCTTTTACGATATTTATTCTAAACACATCCAGCCTTTAGCCCATAAAGCCACACCACCATTATGAAAGAACAAATTATGCAAATACTACACAATTCTATTCTGGTCCCAGATCTGTTTGTGCTGTAGCTCACTCCTCTGAGACCAGCCCAACATCATGCAGCATTCCTGAGTATTTCCCTGAACCCTTCGCATGAATGCATGTCTAAAGGACGTCACGCTGCTTGCTTAGAGAGTACCACTTCCTCCTGATTCGGCTCACACCGACGCTCGAACCCAGAACCTCTGCCTTGCTAGCACATGTGACCGCCCTCCTGAACCAACTTACCAGTCGGTGCCAAATGAAAAAGCTAGTTATTTGCTGACGCAAGTGGGGACAGTTCAGGCTGAGGAGGACGTTTCCCACACCCCCATGTGATACTCATGCTGCCTGCAGCCTATCGTTTCATTTCCCTGAATCCTTGCATGAATACATGGTGTTTTACTGTAGGTGTAGAGACTAGGTCAGAGCTGTGATATATACATTCCATACACGTCCTTCACATGACACCAAGTTATTAGAGTTCAGATCAATCCACATTGGACATTATCTCCAGATAATCGTAGAATACACTATGCATGTACCTTCATGGTTGCATGTAAAATATGAATAGCTATTGTGTTAGTCTTGAGATTACAGGGGAAAAGGCCTTGGGTTATGAAATAATCGATTCCCACGGGGGACCAGTACGGAGAAAAAAATGTATGAAATGTATGAAATGTATGCATTCACTACTGTAAGTCGCTCTGGATAAGAGTGTCTGCTAAATAACTAAAATGTGAATGTAAAAATGAGATTCTTCAGAGATGTATTAGAAAACCTGTGCTAGAAAATCCTTTAAAATAAAATATATATAACAACAGAAGACATATGCTACATATTAATAACCATGTATCCACTGCAGTGGGACTTCGCATGCTTGGAATATGAATTACTATATATCCACTACAGTGGAACTTCGCACGTTTGGATGAACTGGTGTTTATACATGACAGAGAGTGAAACCAGATACATTTACCATTATGTAATATGTGTGTGTGTGTACGTTTCCATGCATGTGTGTACTTACCATTGCTCCATCGATCCCCTTAGACCCGTTTGATCCTGCCTCCCCCTGAAATTACAAGGTTGAAACTTGAAATGCTAAATAACAAACATTGAAGGTCTACTCGTTCATGAGGAGAAATATCTTCGTAGTTTCACTGAGGTCTGTGCCGTAGGGTTCAGTGCAGCTCTGAATGGGCCTTCGTTCACACATCAACAATGTTTAGCACCTTGAGGCAACTTCAAAATTCTCAAAACGGAATTATACATCACTTCAGGTTATAAAGAATAAGAGCAGGACTATTTCCCATACACCTTACTGTATATACATGTACAGTACATATTCCATACTGTCCAATATCTAATGCATAAGGAATAGCCACAACTCTATGACTAATGTATATTTACATACACAGAAATATTTCTCTGGTAGGTGTATGATATTCACTTGTGTTTACAAGATGAAAAAGCTAATTATTTGTTCATCTCCTCTGACCCTGTATTGAAGCAGCATTGAATCAGAGGGTATACAATACTGTAAATACATGAGGAGAGGATATAGTAGAAGTCCTATCTCCCTCCTAAGGGACTATGTCTCTGTGTGTAAATCCCTTTGTGTCCTGGGTGCAAATCCTGTTCCTGGAGAGATACCATCCTGTAGGTTGTCATGCCAACCCTGTTCCTGGAGAGCTACCATCCTGTAGGTTTTCACTCCAACCCTGTTCCTGGAGAGCTACCATCCTGTAGGTTGTCACTCCAATCCTGTTCCTGGAGAGCTACCATCCTGTAGGTTGTCATGCCAACCCTGTTCCTGGAGAGCTACCATCCTGTAGGTTGTCACTCCAACCCTGTTCCTGGAGAGCTACCATCCTGTAGGTTTTCACTCCAACCCTGTTCCTGGAGAGCTACCATCCTGTAGGTTGTCACTCCAATCCTGTTCCTGGAGAGCTACCCTCCTGTAGGTTGTCACGCCAACCCTGTTCCTGGAGAGCTACCCTCCTGTAGGTTGTCACTCCAACCCTGTTCCTGGAGAGCTACCATCCTGTAGGTTGTCACGCCAACCCTGTTCCTGGAGAGCTACCATCCTGTAGGTTGTCACTCCAACCCTGTTCATGGAGAGCTACCATCCTGTAGGTTTTCACTCCAACCCTGTTCCTGGAGAGCTACCATCCTGTAGGTTGTCACTCCATCCCTGTTCCTGGAGAGCTACCATCCTGTAGGTTTTCACTCCAACCCTGTACCTGGAGAGCTACCATCCTGTAGGTTGTCACTCCAACCCTGTTCCTGCAGAGCTACCATCCTGTAGGTTTTCACTCTAACCCTGTTCCTGGAGAGCTACCATCCTGTAGGTTTTCACTCCATCCCTGTTCCTGGAGAGCTACCCTCCTTGAGGTTTTTACTCCAACCCTGTTCCTGGAGAGCTACCCTCCTTGAGGTTTTTTCTCCAGCCCTGTTCCTGGAGAGCTACCCTCCTTGAGGTTTTTTCTCCAGCCCTGTTCCTGGAGAGCTATCCTCCTTGAGGTTTTTGCTCCAGCCCTGTTCCTGGAGAGCTATCCTCCTTGAGGTTTTTCCTCCAGCCCTGTTCCTGGAGAGCTATCCTCCTTGAGGTTTTTGCTTAGCCCTGTTCCTGGAGAGCTACCCTCCTTGAGGTTTTTGCTCCAGCCCTGTTCCTGGAGAGCTGTCCTCCTTGAGGTTTTTGTTCCAGCCCTTATCTAGTGGACCAGATTCTAATAATTAGCTGGTTGATATGCTGAATCCAGTTAGTTATAACTGGGACTGGAGAGAAAACCTACAGAAGAGGGTTGGAGAGCCCTGCACTACAGAAACACACTGGGGAGAGAAGGAGCGAGTCACCACCACTACCATCACCATCACCATAAACACCACTGTAATCACCACCACCACCATCACCTCACCCCCACCACTAACACCACCACCATCACCCCCACCACTAACACCACCACCATCACCACCACCATCATCACCCCCACCATAACCACCACCACCATCACCATAACCACCACCATAACCATCACCGTAATCACCACCACCACCACCATAACCATCACCCCCACCACTAACACCACCACCCCCACCACTAACACCACCACCATCACCACCATCACCATAACCACCACCACCATAACCACTACCATAACCATCACCATAACCACCACTCACCACTGTAATCACCACCACCACCATAACCATCACCCCCACCACTAACACCACCACCATCACCCCCACCACTAACACCACCACCATCACCAACACCACCACCATAACCAACACCATCACCCCCACCATAACCAACACCATCACCCCCACCATAACCACCACCATCACCATCACCATAACCACCACTGTAATCACCACCACCACCATAACCATCACCCCCACCACTAACACCACCACCATCACCACCACTAAAACCACCACCATCACCACCATCACCACCACTAAAACCACCACCATCACCACTAACACCACCACCATCACCCCCACCATCACCACTAATCACAACTAACACCACCACCATCACCACCACTAAAACCACCACCATCACCCCCACCATCACCACCACTAACACCACCACCATCACCCCCACCATCACCACTAATCACCACTAACACCACCACCACCAACACCACCACCATCACCCCCACCATCACCACTAATCACCACTAACACCACCACCATCACCACCACTAACACCACCACCATCACCATCACCACCACTAACACCCCCACCATAACCACTAATCACCACTAACACCACCACCATCACCACCACTAAAACCACCACCATCACAACTAACACCACCACCTTCACCCCCACCATCACCACTAATCACCGCTAACACCACCACCACAACTAACACCCCCACCTTCACCCCCACCATCACCACTAATCACCACTAACACCACCACCACCACTAACACCACCACCATCACCTCCACCATCACCACTAATCACCACTGACACAACCACCATCACCACCACTAACACCACCACCATCACCCCCCCATCATCACCACCACCATCACCACTAACACCACCACCATTACCCCCACCATCACCACCATCACAACTAACACTACTAACACCATCACCATCACCCCCACCATCACCACTAACACCACCACCATCATTCCCACCATAACCACCATCACAACTAACACCACTAACACCACCACCATTACCCCCACCATCACCACCATCACAACTAACACCACTAACACCACCACCATCACCCCCACCATCACCACTAACACCACCACTAACACCACCACCATCACCACTAACACCACCACCATTACCCCCACCATCACCACCATCACAACTAACACTACTAACACCACCACCATCACCCCCACCATCACCACTAACACCACCACCATCACCCCCACCATAACCACCATCACAACTAACACCACTAACACCACCACCATCACCCCCACCATCACCACTAACACCACCACCATCACCCCCACCACCCCCACCATAACCACCACCATCACCACTAACACCACCACCATCACCCCCACCATAACCACTAACAACACTAACACCACTAACACCACCACCACAACCACCACCACCACCACCACCACCATCTCATAATATCTGATGAAGGGGATATTGTTATTATCATGATAGCTGATGAAGGGGATATTGTTATTATCATGATAGCTGATGAAGGGGATATTGTTATTATAATAATAGCTGATGAAGGAGATAGTATTATTATGATATCTGATGAAGGGGATATTGTTATTATCATGATATCTGATGAAGGGGATATTGTTATTATCATGATAGCTGATGAAGGAGATATTGTTATTATAATAATAGCTGATGAAGGAGATAGTATTATCATGATAGCTGATGAAGGGGATAGCATTATTATGATAGCTGATGAAGGGGATATTGTTATTATAATAATAGCTGATGAAGGAGATAGTATTATCATAATAGCTGATGAAGGAGATAGTATTATTATGATATCTGATGAAGGGGATATTGTTATTATAATAATAGCTGATGAAGGAGATAGTATTATCATAATAGCTGATGAAGGAGATAGTATTATTATGATATCTGATTAAGGGGATATTGTTATTATAATAATAGCTGATGAAGGAGATAGTATTATTATGATATCTGATGAAGGGGATATTGTTATTATCATGATAGCTGATGAAGGGGATAGTATTATCATGATAGCTGATGAAGGGGATAGTATTATCATGATAGCTGATGAAGGGGATAGTATTATTCTACTTTAGTTGAACCTTAGTCCAGCACTCCAGGACATAGAAAACCCTCCCACAGATTATATGTAGTTGGAGAATAACAGCTTAGTGGTTTAAAACAGTAACCTTATATCTTACATATCATGGACAGTCCAAACAGGCCAACAGTCTGACTCACCTTCTGTCCAGGAATACCATCCAGACCTGGTGAGCCAGAAACACCCTGGTCACCCTGAGGGAGAAATAGAACACACACGCACAATTAGGATTAGGCATGCACACGCACACACGCACAGTAAAAGGGTTGGCCTTAAGACATCTCCAAAACAGCAAAACAGTACGCTGCGGTAGCTAATACAGTTTGGATGGAAATCACACGAACCACACAGGCAGAGTAGGCCAAGTCACACCACCATCAATCTCAATATGAATGTTATGACACTTGATATAGACTTTGCATGTCATGTGCAGTGTTGAGTAACGCAGACCAGCTTTAGCCAATTCTCAACCTTATCAAGTATAGGAAAATGTTTGGGTGGGCCGCGCCTTTTAAGTGTTATGTCATTAGATTGGATCGAGTTTCATAGGCAAATATGTCCTTGTATGTGTGGTGTGTGTGTGTGTGTGTGTGTGTGTGTGTGTGTGTGTGTGTGTGTGTGTGTGTGTGTGTGTGTGTGTGTGTGTGTGTGTGTGTGTGTGTGTGTGTGTGTGTGTGTGTATTCTTCAACTTCAACGTCTAAGGGCCCTAGAGGAGGGTTTAGAGGGTGATGATGCTTTAGAGTGGTCCTGGTGAACTGAAGGTGATAGACCATGTTCAGACCCAGCTGACAGGGCACTCTCTGAGTTTATTATGTTCAAACAGATATGTAAGTTGTGAAATATCTCATATACAGTACATTGTATAAATATAAAATATTTCCATGGTAACATACTGTACCTTCTGGCTAGAGTTTCCAGGGAATCCGTCTTTCCCGGTCTCTCCCTGCAAAGGAAGACATGATACAGTCAGTAGCTGCTGCTCCCTTATTGGTCATTTAGTTAGTGACTGCTTGTCTTATTGGCTGTACAGTCAGTGGCTGGTCTATAATTGGCTGTACAGTCAGTGGCTGGTCTCTAATTGGCTGTACAGTCAGGGGCTGGTCTCTAATTGGCTGTACAGTCAGTGGCTGGTCTATAATTGGCTGTACAGTCAGTGGCTGGTCTCTAATTGGCTGTACAGTCAGGGGCTGGTCTCTAATTGGCTGTACAGTCAGTGGCTGGTCTCTAATTGGCTATACTTTATTTATTTATTTCACCTTTATTTAATCAGGTAGGCAAGTTGAGAACAAGTTCTCATTTACAATTGCGACCTGGCCAAGATAAAGCAAAGCAGTTCGCCAACATACAACAACACAGAGTTACACATGGAGTAAAACAACATACAATCAATGATGCAGTAGAAAAAAATAAGACTATATACAATGTGAGCAAATGAGGTGAGATAAAGGAGGTAAAGGCAAAAAAAGTCCATGGTGGCAAAGTAAATACAATATAGCAAGTAAAACACTGGAATGGTAGATTTGTAGTAGAAGAAAGTGCAAAGTAGAAATAGAGATAATGGGGTACAAAGGAGTAAAATAAAATAAATAAATACAGTAGGGGAAGAGGTAGTTATTTGGGCTAAATTATAGATGGGCTATGTACAGGTGCAGTGATCTGTGAGCTGCTCTGACAGCTGGTGCTTAAAGCTAGTGAGGGAGATAAGTGTTTCCAGTTTCAGAGATTTTTGTAGTTCGTTCCAGTCATTGGCAGCAGAGAACTGGAAGGAGAGGCGGCTGAAGGAGGAATTGGCTTTGGGGGTGACCAGAGAGATATACCTGCTGGAGCGCGTGCTACAGGTGGGTGCTGCTATGGTGACCAGTGAGCGGAGATAAGGGGGGACTTTACCTAGCAAAGACTTGTAGATGACCTGGAGCCAGTGGGTTTGGCGACGATTATGAAGTGAAGGCCAGCCAACGAGAGCGTACAGGTCGCAGTGGTGGGTAGTATATGGGGCTTTGGTGATAGTCAGTGGCTGGTCTCTAATTGGCTATACAGTCAGTGGCTGGTCTCTAATTGGCTATAAAGTCAGTGGCTGGTCTCTAATTTGCTGTACAGTCAGTAGCTGGTCTCTAATTGGCTGTACAGTCATTGGCTAGTCTCTAATTGGCTGTACAGTCAGTGGCTGGTCTCTAATTGGCTATAAAGTCAGTGGCTGGTCTCTAATTTGCTGTACAGTCAGTGGCTGGTCTCTAATTGGCTGTACAGTCAGTGGCTGGTCTCTAATTGGCTCTACAGTCAGTGGCTGGTCTCTAATTGACTGTACAGTCAGTGGCTGGTCTCTAATTGGCTGTACAGTCAGTGGCTGGTCTCTAATTGGCTGTACAGTCAGTGGCTGGTCTCTAATTGGCTGTACAGTCAGTGGCTGGTCTCTAATTGGCTCTACAGTCAGTGGCTGGTCTCTAATTGGCTGTACAGTCAGTGGCTGGTCTCTAATTGGCTGTACAGTCAGTGGCTGTTCTTTTAGTAGCAGCTTGTCTCTCCCACATCTATGGCAAGTAAGTGTGGTTAAAATTGCACTTTTTCTAATCGTTCCCTGAACACGTCACAGACATGGCTATAATATTTTCCTGAATGTTGCAGCCAAGGAATGGTGGTAGGATTTGGACAACATGAATAGGCCTTGATAAAGCTTAGTTCGTAGCAATAGTTCCTTAATTGGACTAATTATTGTCATATTGATACAGTATACCACCCTGCATCCCACTGCTGCTTGCCTCTGAAGCTAAGCAGGGTCAGTCCCTGGATGGGAGACCAGATGCTGCTAAAAGTGGTGTTGGAGGGCCAGTAGGAGGCATACTGGTCTAAAAAATAAAAGAAATGTCCCAGGGCAGACATTGCCCTGTGTAGGTGTTTCTGTCCTCCTGATGGGATGTTAACCCTGGTGTCCTGACTCTCTGTGGTCACTAAAGATCCCATGGCGCTTATCATAAGAGTAGGGGTGTTAACCCTGGTGTCCGGACTCTCTGTGGTCACTAAAGATCCCATGGCACTTATCATAAGACTAGGGGTGTTAACCCTGGTGTCCTGACTCTCTGTGGTCACTAAAGATCCCATGGCACTTATCATAAGACTAGGGGTGTTAACCCTGGTGTCCGGACTCTCTGTGGTCACTAAAGATCCCATGGCGCTTATCATAAGACTAGGGGTGTTAACCCTGGTGTCCTGACTCTCTGTGGTCACTAAAGATCCCATGGCACTTATCATAAGACTAGGGGTGTTAACCCTGGTGTCCTGACTCTCTGTGGTCACTATAGATCCCATGGCACTTATCATAAGACTAGGGGTGTTAACCCTGGTGTCCTGACTCTCTGTGGTCTCTATAGATCCCATGACACTTATCATAAGACTAGGGGTGTTAACCCTGGTGTCCGGACTCTCTGTGGTCACTAAAGATCCCATGGCACTTATCATAAGACTAGGGGTGTTAACCCTGGTGTCCGGACTCTCTGTGGTCACTAAAGATCCCATGGCACTTATCATAAGACTAGGGGTGTTAACCCTGGTGTCCTGACTCTCTGTGGTCTCTATAGATCCCATGGCACTTATCATAAGACTAGGGGTGTTAACCCTGGTGTCCTGACTCTCTGTGGTCTCTATAGATCCCATGACACTTATCATAAGACTAGGGGTGTTAACCCTGGTGTCCGGACTCTCTGTGGTCACTAAAGATCCCATGGCACTTATCATAAGACTAGGGGTGTTAACCCTGGTGTCCTGACTCTCTGTGGTCACTAAAGATCCCATGGCACTTATCATAAATTCACAATCTGGCCTAATTATCCCCAGCTTCCAATTGGCTCATTCATCCTCCCTCCTCTCCCTTGTAACTATTCCCCAGGTCTTTGCTGTAAATGACAATGAGTTAAAATGATGTAAAATAAATAAACATTTATTTGGTTGACATAGAACTACAAAGGTTAAATGTCACTATTTTTTACATATTCTAATGAGACCATGTAGAAGCAGCTAGCAGAAATGTTGTTTCCCCTCGTCAAACAAGACCCTAACACAGTGAAACAGGATTACTGTGGATCTGGGACGTGTAGCTTCCCAATTATCGAGTAATACAATCCACCTCGCTCTCTGCAGCTGTTGGCTCACTGTGTTAAATACAACAGGCTGGGAACAGCTGTAAGGGAGGCAGGATGGGACCCTAGCTTAGCTCAGTGAACTGCTGGACCTCCTAAATCCTCTGGCTAATGTGTGAATAAGACACTAACGGCCACTGACTGTAGCCTACATTAGTATAAAGGACATGCCCTGGGCCATAATGGTTATAATAGCTTTTGGAGAAAATATCCAAATAATGTTTGTTTTTGACATTTTTAGAATGTGTCCAAGCTAAAATCCTTAATTGCTACATCCATTTTTGTACTTATAAATTAATGATATTGTATATACCCATAGATTCTAGAAGAACAGAACTCATAAATTAATCATACTGTATACACCCATAGATTTTTGAAGAATTTCACTTATAAATGTCTCATGAGCTTAGTTCAGCTGTCATACCCCTTCAGAACCCAAAATATAAGCGTGTTAAATTTGTAAACAAAGTAAATGTAAACAAACACTGTATAGTGTCAAAACATATTTAAAACTATCATTTTGATATCATGGATGGTCAGTCCTTGCATCCATAGTTCTGTCTACAAATTTGAATGGTTACTTTTCTGGGGCGGTGGTTAGAGAGTTGGGCCAGTAACCGAAAGGTTGCTGGATCAAATCCCAGAGCTGACAAGGTAAAAATATGTTGTTCTGCCCCTGAACAAGGCAGTTAACCCACTGTTCCCCAGTAGGCTGTCGTTCTGCCCATAACAAGGCAGTTAACCCACTGTTCCCCGGTAGGCTGCCGTTCTGCCCCTGAACAAGGCAGTTAACCCACTGTTCCCCAGTAGGCTGTCGTTCTGCCCATAACAAGGCAGTTAACCCACTGTTCCCCGGTAGGCTGCCGTTCTGCCCCTGAACAAGGCAGTTAACCCACTGTTCCCCAGGAGGCTGTCATTGTAAATAAGAATTTGTTCTTAACTTACTTGCCTAGTTAAATAAAGGTTTAAAAATATATCTATGTAATTTTATGAGCGAGATGCAAGACTTCGCTCTCACACAGTCACGTACAGTGTCTGCGCATGTTCACGGGTTCACGTCACGCTTTGCAGCCTGGTAACCAGGGCACCAAAACAACAAAGAAGTTGAGCCATGTGCTTTCATGGTTGTTGCAGAAACTGACCCACTATGCTGTTTACTTTCTGTTTGTATGTTGTATTGCTGAGTCTACCTTTAAAAGCTCATTATAACTAATACACAAATAATGTTGTTGACTCGTCCTATACTCGTATTTGTGGTCAAAGCAAAAAAGTGAAGAAGAAAATACTTCAAAAATCCCATCTTAAACTATTATCTCAAACAGACCATTTAAAAAATGCTTGCCATTTCCTCACAGAAGATCACGTCATGTTTTTGGCAGAGACGTCTCATTGGCTGAGCTGGCCAATCAGCTGTTGACTTGTCATTTATATTTTTATTGAATGCTATATAGCCACACCATGATGCTGTTGGGGTACGCCCACACCATTGCAACACAGAAAAGCTGCTTTTTAACATGCAAAATAAGGAAAACTATTTCACTCATATTGTAATTAATTAAAGGTAATAGTTCATAGAAATCTGTAAACACTGGACAGTTACTTTAAGGACATGTCCATGTGGCCTACTAGTGATGTAGGAGATAGACAGTAGCCTATGGAATCTATAGGATAACCAGTGATGTAGGAGATAGACAGTAGCCTATGGAATCTATAGGATAACCAGTGATGTAGGAGATAGACAGTAGCCTATGGAATCTATAGGATAACCAGTGATGTAGGAGATAGACAATAGCCTATGGAATCTATAGGATAACCAGTGATGTAGGAGATAGACAATAGCCTATGGAATCTATAGGATAACCAGTGATGTAGGAGATAGACAATAGCCTATGGAATCTATAGGATAACCAGTGATGTAGGAGATAGACAGTAGCCTATGGAATCTATAGGATAACCAGTGATGTAGGAGATAGACAGTAGCCTATGGAATCTATAGGATAACCAGTGATGTAGGAGATAGACAGTAGCCTATGGAATCTATAGGATAACCAGTGATGTAGGAGATAGAACCCTATAGTCTACTGGTATAGGAATGTTCCACATCCCTTTAGACAAGGCAGAGTCACCCCAGTAACACTACGTATTGTGTGCTGCATGAACTGCAGGTATGTAGAACTGATGTTGGGGATAGATAATAGTCTATAGCTATTATGTTCTGCCTGATCATTAATAGCACCCGCCTGGTGTCCCAGATCTCAATCAGTCCCTGATTGGGGTTAGCAGTGGACTGGCTTCAAGGTACAGTTTGGAATATAAGGAGCCTATAGGGATGTTTGCATTCTCTTTAGAACAAGTGGACTCTTCCCCAGGGCTATTCTGAGGCTTAGGTCCAACGCTCAGCAGAGCATTAAACCCCAATCTGCAGCAGAATCACAGGGTTAAAGGTTACCCTGGTGCCTGTAACTCTACATCCTCTCCCTGTGTGAACTGAAACATTGTCCTGTGGCATTCTCCTTCATTCTTCCCCTCTGACTTGTCTGTCTGCTGCCATGTCAAGGAAGGGCAGGTCATTAATCAAATGTCTTTCTCACACACACACACACGCACACGCACACGCACACGCACACACACACACACACACACACACACACACACACACACACACACACACACACACACACACACACACACACACGCACACGCACACACGCACACGCACACGCACACGCACACACACACACACACACACGTCCCCCACTAAGTGACAACATGAGCGTTCTCCTCTGTTAAATCCATTAGAGATAATTATGACAC
>NC_042961.1:3794581-3932081 GCF_901001165.1 Salmo trutta | reverse complement strand
CAGCCCTAGTACTATGTTATACGATGTACAGCCCTAGTACTATGTTAATGATGTACAGCCCTAGTACTATGTTATACGATGTACAGCCCTAGTACTATGTTAACGATGTACAGCCCTAGTACTATGTTATACGATGTACAGCCCTAGTACTATGTTATACGATGTACAGCCCTAGTACTATGTTATACGATGTACAGTCCTAGTACTATGTTATACGATGTACAGCCCTAGTACTATGTTAATGATGTACAGCCCTAGTACTATGTTATACGATGTACAGCCCTAGTACTATGTTAATGATGTACAGCCCTAGTACTATGTTATACGATGTACAGTCCTAGTACTATGTTATACGATGTACAGCCCTAGTACTATGTTATACGATGTACAGCCCTAATACTATGTTATACGATGTACAGCCCTAGTACTATGTTAACGATGTACAGCCCTAGTACTATGTTAATGATGTACAGCCTTAGTACTATGTTATACGATGTACAGCCCTAGTACTATGTTATACGATGTACAGCCCTAGTACTATGTTATACGATGTACAGCCCTAGTACTATGTTAACTATGTACAGCCCTAGTACTATGTTAATGATGTACAGCCCTAGTACTATGTTATACGATGTACAGCCCTAGTACTATGTTATACGATGTACAGCCCTAATACTATGTTAATGATGTACAGCCCTAGTACTATGTTAATGATGTACAGCCCTAGTACTATGTTATACGATGTACAGCCCTAGTACTATGTTAATGATGTACAGTCCTAGTACTATGTTAACGATGTACAGCCCTAGTACTATGTTAACGATGTACAGCCCTAGTACTATGTTATACGATGTACAGCCCTAGTACTATGTTATACGATGTACAGCCCTAGTACTATGTTATACGATGTACAGCCCTAGTACTATGTTATACGATGTACAGCCCTAGTACTATGTTATACGATGTACAGCCCTAGTACTATGTTAACGATGTACAGCCCTAGTACTATGTTATACGATGTACAGCCCTAGTACTATGTTATACGATGTACAGCCCTAGTACTATGTTATACGATGTACAGCCCTAGTACTATGTTATACGATGTACAGTCCTAGTACTATGTTATACGATGTACAGCCCTAGTACTATGTTAATGATGTACAGCCCTAGTACTATGTTAATGATGTACAGCCCTAGTACTATGTTATACGATGTACAGCCCTAGTACTATGTTATACGATGTACAGCCCTAGTACTATGTTATACGATGTACAGCCCTAGTACTATGTTATACGATGTACAGCCCTAGTACTATGTTATACGATGTACAGTCCTAGTACTATGTTAATGATGTACAGTCCTAGTACTATGTTAATGATGTACAGTCCTAGTACTATGTTAATGATGTACAGCCCTAGTACTATGTTATACGATGTACAGTCCTAGTACTATGTTATACGATGTACAGCCCTAGTACTATGTTATACGATGTACAGCCCTAGTACTATGTTATACGATGTACAGCCCTAGTACTATGTTATACGATGTACAGCCCTAGTACTATGTTATACGATGTACAGTCCTAGTACTATGTTAATGATGTACAGCCCTAGTACTATGTTATACGATGTACAGTCCTAGTACTATGTTATACGATGTACAGCCCTAGTACTATGTTTGAAGGATGTACAGCCCTAGTACTATGTTAATGATGTACAGCCCTAGTACTATGTTAACGATGTACAGCCCTAGTACTATGTTATACGATGTACAGCCCTAGTACTATGTTATACGATGTACAGCCCTAGTACTATGTTATACGATGTACAGCCCTAGTACTATGTTATACGATGTACAGCCCTAGTACTATGTTAATGATGTACAGCCCTAGTACTATGTTATACGATGTACAGCCCTAGTACTATGTTATACAATGTACAGCCCTAGTACTATGTTAACGATGTACAGCCCTAGTACTATGTTATACAATGTACAGCCCTAGTATTAACACATTCAACAGCTCCAAGGTGGAATAAAATGTAAACATTGACGTAGTCATGAAATTATAGCTTTTTATTAATCCTTTACAATACCCAGAATGTGTTCAGCACAGTACTACAGATGTATTCCATTCCGCCCTGCCTGCTTGCCTTCTCAACGAGCTGTCACTAATTTAATTTAGTCCCACAATGCACTTCTTCTAAAAGTGATAATAATGCCAGGAATCCTATTCGGGGCAGTTGATTGGTTGTCACAGTGTCGCTGAACCCAGCCTGTCTGTCAAAACGTATAACTTCAACAGAGGTACAGTAATTAAATGACCCTTTCAGAAATGACATGTCTTTGTATTGGATTCACAGTTGAATAGAACAAGTAAATGGTGTGCTCACAGGAATCTATTCACCTCAGTATGATACGTTTGGAGTTTTTCCTACAATTTTCTGAGGCAACTAGTTACTTTGAACCTGAAAAAAAAACTAATTATGACTTTAAAGAAATTTATTTTGTGCTACTTTTATTACGATTTAATGGTAGCTAAAGTGCCAAGACTAGTTCAATAAGGATATATGGACTGAGGTGTTTTCTTTGGTCCTAGTAGACCACTATAACAAACTTAATGTCACTTCTACACCAGGAACATACTAATTATAACGGAGAGTTTCACAAATAACCCAATTCCCCCTCCTCTCGGTCGGTCCTACAGGTAGAATGATTTAAAGCTTGTGTAGCTGTTGTACTTTCTCTGAATTCCTGAGTGGTTTTAAGGGAAAAACAGAAGGACTGCATCCCAAATGGCCCCCTAGTCTCCATATAGTGCATTTCTTTTGACCAGGGCCTATAAGATATCCCATAGGGCTCTGCTCCAAAGTAGTGCACTATATTGGGAATAGGGTGCCATTTAGGACACAAGCAAATTCCTACTAGCTCTGAAAAATGTCTTTACCCAAACTACACCACTCTATGGTAATTGGGTCAATGACCACAAAGACCATCTGGTCCTAATAGGCGAATCACCACCTGTTCAGAGTAATGAATTCCTATCATTCTTCATTCCCAAACACACTGACTCTTCTTCTCTCTCTCTTTCTGTCAAACACACTGACTCTTCTTCTCTCTCTCTTTCTGTCAAACACACTGACTCTTCTTCTCTCTCTTTCTGTCAAACACACTGACTCTTCTTCTCTCTCTCTTTCTGTCAAACACACTGACTCTTCTTCTCTCTCTCTTTCTGTCAAACACACTGACTCTTCTTCTCTCTCTCTTTCTGTCAAACACACTGACTCTTCTTCTCTCTCTTTCTGTCAAACACACTGACTCATCTCTCTCTTTCTGTCAAACACACTGGCTCTTCTTCTCTCTCTTTCTGTCAAACACACTGACTCTTCTTCTCTCTCTTTCTGTCAAACACACTGACTCTTCTTCTCTCTCTCTCTGTCAAACACACTGGCTCTTCTTCTCTCTCTTTCTGTCAAACACACTGGCTCTTCTTCTCTCTCTTTCTGTCAAACACACTGACTCTTCTTCTCTCTCTTTCTGTCAAACACACTGACTCTTCTTCTCTCTCTCTTTCTGTCAAACACACTGACTCTTCTTCTCTCTCTTTCTGTCAAACACACTGGCTCTTCTTCTCTCTCTTTCTGTCAAACACACTGACTCTTCTTCTCTCTCTTTCTGTCAAACACACTGGCTCTTCTTCTCTCTCTTTCTGTCAAACACACTGACTCTTCTCTCTCTCTTTCTGTCAAACACACTGACTCTTCTCTCTCTCTTTCTGTCAAACACACTGACTCTTCTTCTCTCTCTTTCTGTCAAACACACTGACTCTTCTTCTCTCTCTGTCAAACACACTGGCTCTTCTTCTCTCTCTTTCTGTCAAACACACTGACTCTTCTTCTCTCTCTTTCTGTCAAACACACTGACTCTTCTCTCTCTTTCTGTCAAACACACTGACTCTTCTTCTCTCTCTCTTTCTATCAAACACACTGACTCTTCTTCTCTCTCTGTCAAACACACTGACTCTTCTCTCTCTTTCTGTCAAACACACTGACTCTTCTTCTCTCTCTTTCTGTCAAACACACTGACTCTTCTTCTCTCTCTTTCTGTCAAACACACTGACTCTTCTTCTCTCTCTTTCTGTCAAACACACTGACTCTTCTTCTCTCTCTGTCAAACACACTGACTCTTCTCTCTCTTTCTGTCAAACACACTGACTCTTCTTCTCTCTCTTTCTGTCAAACACACTGACTCTTCTTCTCTCTCTTTCTGTCAAACACACTGACTCTTCTTCTCTCTCTTTCTGTCAAACACACTGGCTCTTCTTCTCTCTCTTTCTGTCAAACACACTGGCTCTTCTCTCTCTCTTTCTGTCAAACACACTGACTCTTCTTCTCTCTCTTTCTGTCAAACACACTGACTCTTCTTCTCTCTCTTTCTGTCAAACACACTGACTCTTCTTCTCTCTCTTTCTGTCAAACACACTGACTCTTCTTCTCTCTCTCTTTCTGTCAAACACACTGACTCTTCTTCTCTCTCTTTCTGTCAAACACACTGACTCTTCTCTCTCTTTCTGTCAAACACACTGACTCTTCTTCTCTCTCTTTCTGTCAAACACACTGGCTCTTCTTCTCTCTCTTTCTGTCAAACACACTGGCTCTTCTCTCTCTTTCTGTCAAACACACTGACTCTTCTTCTCTCTCTGTCAAACACACTGACTCTTCTCTCTCTTTCTGTCAAACACACTGACTCTTCTCTCTCTTTCTGTCAAACACACTGACTCTTCTCTCTCTCTTTCTGTCAAACACACTGACTCTTCTCTCTCTTTCTGTCAAACACACTGACTCTTCTTCTCTCTCTTTCTGTCAAACACACTGACTCTTCTTCTCTCTCTTTCTGTCAAACACACTGACTCTTCTTCTCTCTCTGTCAAACACACTGACTCTTCTTCTCTCTCTGTCAAACACACTGACTCTTCTCTCTCTGTCAAACACACTGACTCTTCTTCTCTCTCTGTCAAACACACTGACTCTTCTTCTCTCTCTGTCAAACACACTGACTCTTCTTCTCTCTCTCTCTCTCTGTCAAACACACTGGCTCTTCTTCTCTCTCTTTCTGTCAAACACACTGACTCTTCTTCTCTCTCTTTCTGTCAAACACACTGACTCTTCTTCTCTCTCTTTCTGTCAAACACCCTGGCTCTTCTTCTCTCTTTTTCTGTCAAACACACTGACTCTTCTCTCTCTTTCTGTCAAACACACTGACTCTTCTTCTCTCTCTTTCTGTCAAACACACTGACTCTTCTTCTCTCTCTTTCTGTCAAACACACTGACTCTTCTTCTCTCTCTGTCAAACACACTGACTCTTCTTCTCTCTCTGTCAAACACACTGGCTCTTCTTCTCTCTCTCTCTCTCTGTCAAACACACTGACTCTTCTTCTCTCTCTCTCTCTCTCTGTCAAACACACTGGCTCTTCTTCTCTCTCTTTCTGTCAAACACACTGGCTCTTCTCTCTCTCTCTTTCTGTCAAATACACTGACTCTTCTCTCTCTTTCTGTCAAACACACTGACTCTTCTTCTCTCTCTATCAAACACACTGGCTCTTCTTCTCTGTCAAACACACTGACTCTTCTTCTCTCTCTGTCAAACACACTGGCTCTTCTCTCTCTGTCAAACACACTGACTCTTCTTCTCTCTCTGTCAAACACACTGACTCTTCTTCTCTCTGTCAAACACACTGACTCTTCTTCTCTCTCTGTCTCTCTGTCAAACACACTGGCTCTTCTTCTCTCTCTCTCTCTCTGTCAAACACACTGGCTCTTCTTCTCTCTCTTTCTGTCAAACACACTGGCTCTTCTCTCTCTCTCTTTCTGTCAAACACACTGGCTCTTCTTCTCTCTTTTTGTCAAACACACTGACTTCTTCTCTCTCTTTCTGTCAAACACACTGACTCTTCTTCTCTCTCTTTCTGTCAAACACACTGGCTCTTCTTCTCTCTCTTTCTGTCAAACACACTGACTCTTCTTCTCTCTCTCTTTCTGTCAAACACACTGACTCTTCTTCTCTCTCTTTCTGTCAAACACACTGACTCTTCTTCTCTCTCTTTCTGTCAAACACACTGACTCTTCTTCTCTCTCTTTCTGTCAAACACACTGACTCTTCTTCTCTCTCTGTCAAACACACTGACTCTTCTTCTCTCTCTTTCTGTCAAACACACTGACTCTTCTTCTTCTCTCTCTTTCTGTCAAACACACTGACTCTTCTTCTCTCTCTTTCTGTCAAACACACTGACTCTTCTCTCTCTCTTTCTGTCAAACACACTGACTCTTCTTCTCTCTCTTTCTGTCAAACACACTGGCTCTTCTCTCTCTCTCTTTCTGTCAAACACACTGACTCTTCTCTCTCTCTGTCAAACACACTGACTCTTCTTCTCTCTCTTTCTGTCAAACACACTGGCTCTTCTTCTCTCTCTTTCTGTCAAACACACTGACTCTTCTTCTCTCTCTGTCAAACACACTGACTCTTCTTCTCTCTCTCTTTCTGTCAAACACACTGACTCTTCTTCTCTCTCTTTCTGTCAAACACACTGACTCTTCTCTCTCTTTCTGTCAAACACACTGACTCTTCTCTCTCTTTCTGTCAAACACACTGGCTCTTCTTCTCTCTCTCTTTCTGTCAAACACACTGACTCTTCTTCTCTCTCTTTCTGTCAAACACACTGACTCTTCTTCTCTCTCTTTCTGTCAAACACACTGACTCTTCTTCTCTCTCTGTCAAACACACTGACTCTTCTCTCTCTTTCTGTCAAACACCCTGACTCTTCTCCTCTCTCTTTCTGTCAAACACACTGGCTCTTCTTCTCTCTCTTTCTGTCAAACACACTGACTCTTCTTCTCTCTCTTTCTGTCAAACACACTGACTCTTCTTCTCTCTCTGTCAAACACACTGACTCTTCTTCTCTCTCTGTCAAACACACTGGCTCTTCTTCTCTCTCTCTCTCTCTGTCAAACACACTGACTCTTCTTCTCTCTCTCTCTCTCTGTCAAACACACTGGCTCTTCTTCTCTCTCTTTCTGTCAAACACACTGGCTCTTCTCTCTCTCTCTTTCTGTCAAATACACTGACTCTTCTCTCTCTTTCTGTCAAACACACTGACTCTTCTTCTCTCTCTATCAAACACACTGGCTCTTCTTCTCTGTCAAACACACTGACTCTTCTTCTCTCTCTGTCAAACACACTGGCTCTTCTCTCTCTGTCAAACACACTGACTCTTCTTCTCTCTCTGTCAAACACACTGACTCTTCTTCTCTCTGTCAAACACACTGACTCTTCTTCTCTCTCTGTCTCTCTGTCAAACACACTGGCTCTTCTTCTCTCTCTCTCTCTCTGTCAAACACACTGGCTCTTCTTCTCTCTCTTTCTGTCAAACACACTGGCTCTTCTCTCTCTCTCTTTCTGTCAAACACACTGGCTCTTCTCTCTTTTTGTCAAACACACTGACTTCTTCTCTCTCTTTCTGTCAAACACACTGACTCTTCTTCTCTCTCTTTCTGTCAAACACACTGGCTCTTCTTCTCTCTCTTTCTGTCAAACACACTGACTCTTCTTCTCTCTCTCTTTCTGTCAAACACACTGACTCTTCTTCTCTCTCTGTCAAACACACTGACTCTTTCTCTCTCTTTCTGTCAAACACACTGACTCTTCTTCTCTCTCTTTCTGTCAAACACACTGACTCTTCTTCTCTCTCTTTCTGTCAAACACACTGACTCTTCTTCTCTCTCTTTCTGTCAAACACACTGGCTCTTCTTCTCTCTCTTTCTGTCAAACACACTGGCTCTTCTCTCTCTCTTTCTGTCAAACACACTGACTCTTCTTCTCTCTCTTTCTGTCAAACACACTGACTCTTCTTCTCTCTCTTTCTGTCAAACACACTGACTCTTCTTCTCTCTCTTTCTGTCAAACACACTGACTCTTCTTCTCTCTCTCTTTCTGTCAAACACACTGACTCTTCTTCTCTCTCTCTTTCTGTCAAACACACTGACTCTTCTCTCTCTTTCTGTCAGACACACTGACTCTTCTTCTCTCTCTTTCTGTCAAACACACTGGCTCTTCTTCTCTCTCTTTCTGTCAAACACACTGGCTCTTCTCTCTCTTTCTGTCAAACACACTGACTCTTCTTCTCTCTCTGTCAAACACACTGACTCTTCTTCTCTCTTCTGTCAAACACACTGACTCTTCTCTCTCTTTCTGTCAAACACACTGAGCTCTTCTCTCTCTTTCTGTCAAACACACTGACTCTTCTCTCTCTCTTTCTGTCAAACACACTGACTCTTCTTCTCTCTCTTTCTGTCAAACACACTGACTCTTCTTCTCTCTCTTTCTGTCAAACACACTGACTCTTCTTCTCTCTCTTTCTGTCAAACACACTGACTCTTCTTCTCTCTCTGTCAAACACACTGACTCTTCTTCTCTCTCTGTCAAACACACTGACTCTTCTCTCTCTGTCAAACACACTGACTCTTCTTCTCTCTCTGTCAAACACACTGACTCTTCTTCTCTCTCTGTCAAACACACTGACTCTTCTTCTCTCTCTCTCTCTCTGTCAAACACACTGACTCTTCTTCTCTCTCTCTCTCTCTGTCAAACACACTGGCTCTTCTTCTCTCTCTTTCTGTCAAACACACTGACTCTTCTTCTCTCTCTTTCTGTCAAACACACTGACTCTTCTTCTCTCTCTTTCTGTCAAACACCCTGGCTCTTCTTCTCTCTTTTTCTGTCAAACACACTGACTCTTCTCTCTCTTTCTGTCAAACACACTGACTCTTCTTCTCTCTCTTTCTGTCAAACACACTGACTCTTCTTCTCTCTCTTTCTGTCAAACACACTGACTCTTCTTCTCTCTCTGTCAAACACACTGACTCTTCTTCTCTCTCTGTCAAACACACTGGCTCTTCTTCTCTCTCTCTCTCTCTGTCAAACACACTGACTCTTCTTCTCTCTCTCTCTCTCTGTCAAACACACTGGCTCTTCTTCTCTCTCTTTCTGTCAAACACACTGGCTCTTCTCTCTCTCTCTTTCTGTCAAATACACTGACTCTTCTCTCTCTTTCTGTCAAACACACTGACTCTTCTTCTCTCTCTATCAAACACACTGGCTCTTCTTCTCTGTCAAACACACTGACTCTTCTTCTCTCTCTGTCAAACACACTGGCTCTTCTCTCTCTGTCAAACACACTGACTCTTCTTCTCTCTCTGTCAAACACACTGACTCTTCTTCTCTCTGTCAAACACACTGACCTCTTCTCTCTCTCTCTCTGTCAAACACACTGGCTTCTTCTCTCTCATCTCTCTCTGTCAACACACTGGCTCTTCTTCTCTCTGTCTGTCAAACCACTGCTCTTCTCTCTCTCTCTTTCTGTCAACACACTGGCTCTTCCTTCTCTCTTTTGTCAAACACACTGACTCTTTCTCTCTCTGCCTGTCAAACACACTGACTCTTCTTCTCTCTCTTCTGTCAAACACACTGGCTCTTTCTCTCCTCTCTTTGTCAAACCAACTGACGCTTTCTCTTCTCTCCTCTCTTTCTGTCAAACACACTGACTCTTCTTCTCTCTCTTTCTTCCACACTGGCTCTTTTCTTCTCTCTCTTTCTGTCCAAACACACTGACTCTTCTTCTCTCTCTTTCTGTCAACACACTGACTCTTCTTCTCTCTCTGTCAAACACACTGACTTCTTCTTCTCTCTCTTTCTGTCAAACACACTGACTCTTCTTCTCTCTCTCTCTTTCTGTCAAACACTACTGACTCTTCTTCTCTCTCCTCTTCCTGTCAAACACACTGACTTCTTCTTCTTCTCTCTCTTTCTGTCAACACACCTGGACTCTTCTTGTCTCTCCTCCTTTCTGTCAAACACACTGACCTCTTTCTCTCTCTCTGTCTGTCAAACACACTGACCTCTTCTTCTCTCTTCTTTCTGTCCAAACACACGACTCTTCTCTTCTCCTCCTCTTTCTGTCAAACACACTGGGGATCTGTCTCTCTCTCTCTTCTGTCAAACACACTGATCTTCTTCTCTCTCTTCTGTCAACAACACTGACTCTTCTTCTCTCTCTTTCTGTCAAACACACAATGGACTATCTTCTTCTCTCTCTGTCAAAACACACTGCCCACCCTCTTATTCTCTCTCTCTTGTCAAAACACACTAGACCTTACTCCTTCATCTCTCTCTTCTGTCACAAACACTGACTCTCTTCTCTCTCTTTCCTGTCAAACACACTGACCTCTTCTCTCTCTTTCTGTCCAACAACACTGCTCTCTTCTCTCTCTCATTTCTGTCAATCCCACACGGACTCTTCTTCTCTCTCTCTTCTGTCAAACATCACTGACTCTCTCTCTCTCTCTTTCTGTCAAACACACTGACTCTTCTTCTCTCTCTTCTGTCAAACACACTGACTCTTCTCTCTCTCTCTGTCAAACACACTGACTCTTCTCTCTCTTTCTGTCAAACACCCTGACTCTTCTCCTCTCTCTTTCTGTCAAACACACTGACTCTTCTTCTCTCTCTGTCAAACACACTGGCTCTTCTTCTCTCTCTTTCTGTCAAACACACTGACTCTTCTCTCTCTCTTTCTATCAAACACACTGGCTCTTCTTCTCTCTCTTTCTGTCAAACACACTGACTCTTCTTCTCTCTCTTTCTGTCAAACACACTGACTCTTCTTCTCTCTCTTTCTGTCAAACACACTGACTCTTCTTCTCTCTCTGTCAAACACACTGACTCTTCTCTCTCTTTCTGTCAAACACACTGACTCTTCTTCTCTCTCTTTCTGTCAAACACACTGGCTCTTCTTCTCTCTCTTTCTGTCAAACACACTGACTCTTCTCTCTCTCTTTCTATCAAACACACTGGCTCTTCTTCTCTCTCTTTCTGTCAAACACACTGACTCTTCTTCTCTCTCTTTCTGTCAAACACACTGACTCTTCTTCTCTCTCTTTCTGTCAAACACACTGACTCTTCTTCTCTCTCTGTCAAACACACTGACTCTTCTCTCTCTTTCTGTCAAACACACTGACTCTTCTTCTCTCTCTTTCTGTCAAACACACTGACTCTTCTTCTCTCTCTTTCTGCCAAACACACTGGCTCTTCTCTCTCTATTTCTGTCAGTCCCTTCGGCCCTCGGCCCTCCATTCACACGCCATATACACAAGTGTCCCTACGCTGAAGGAGTGAAAATTATGGAGGGTGTATTAAACCCTCCGATAGCCACTTCAACGGCTTCAGAGCCATGTGGAATCCCATAACGCACCACATTATTTTTGAGTTCGCACAATTTCACACAAAACAATGGAGAGGCGTAATGGAGAGCCACCTGTACTTGTTTGTGTCTGATTTCAAGGCTTGAAACACGTAGCAAATGAAATGTTTAACTGATACTGACGGTTATATATTGTAAAACGACAGGGGGAATCTGAATTTCATGCTCGTTCTATTACTTTAGTTTTAGTTTATTCATTCTACCATTTAAAAAAACAATCACACCAAATGTGAAAATCCACACATAGACATTCATCAAACACACTGACTCTTCATCTCTGTCTGTCTTTTCTGTCTGTCTCCATCTCTGTCTGTCTTTTCTCTGTCTGTCTCCATCTCCGTCTGTCTTTTCTCTGTCTCTGTCTGTCTCCATCTCTGTCTGTCTCCATCTCTGTCTGTCTTTTCTCTGTCTCTGTCTGTCTCCATCTCTGTCGGTCTTTTCTCTGTCTCCGTCTTTGTCTCTCGCTGAAATATGTGACTGTAAGGAAGCACAACAGCTTTATCTCTGTTAGAATTGTAACTGAATTCTACAGGTACAATACCTGTGCACACATGCACAGTCATGATGGTATTTATTGAGCCAGATAGATATTCAACATCTCCTTTACCTTGTCTCCTTGATCTCCTTTCTGTCCTGGAAGTCCTGCCAAGCCTGGTAGACCTTGATCACCCTACAAAGAACAAGAACATTTAATTGATGTAATTTACCTGAACTAGCTTGCTAATGACTGTCCGTCCACACATTAAAATCTCCCAAAGACATGACAAATTCCCCAAGGTACCCCTCTGTCTGAAGTCTGCTTTCAGATCACTTCCATGGACATTAGTGGAACCACCTCTGGAGATGGCAGCCATGCCTCAAACAAAGCAACTACATATTTGTGCCAAATTACTGCTAATAAGCTTTTATTTCCTGCCTTTGGTTGGCATCCAAGAAAACTCATTGGCATAAATGTGCTTTAATTGGTTATTTATTTTCTAGTTTAATACGTTTGGTGGGAGCAGTGGGATATTTGAATTTGGAATTCTGAATGCATGGTTCCATTAGAACAGAACAGAACACTCCAACCCATTAGGATTCTAATTGCTGTTTGGACAGATTGTAACTGAGGATTGCTCAACTCCGATCTCCTATATCGAGGTTGAGTTGAGTATTGATAAGTGGTCGCACCATTTGCTAGCAACAACATTGAGTTGCCATCAGTCGATACATGAAATTCTGAAAACGCTTGCCTGTATCTATTTTTGTCCTGTACAACAAGAGGTCCTTCCGAAGGGTGCTGAAATTCATACTTTTAATAAAAATGTTTATCGAATACAACAACCAACTTTTTCCTAGTTTGTGTTGCTCAACTCAGCATGAATGGACTTGTGCCATTTTAATGTTAGATTACATAGTACGTCAAGGCCTCTACATCTCCCGTCGAGCAACACAAAGCCGTCGAGCAACACAAATGAGTAAAAAGTCGGGGGTTGCATTCAATAAAAGTTTTTATTCAAAGTGTGAAGTACAGTAGTTGTACAGGACAAACCTAGGTACAGGTACGTTTTCAGATTAACATTTTTTACAAGCATCGACTGATGTTGACTCAATGTTGTTGCTAGACCAGTTATCAATACTCAACTCCTCCTCGATATAAGAGAATGGATATAAGAGAATGGATATAAGAGAACGGATATAAGAGAACGGATATAAGAGAACGGATATAAGAGAACGGATATAAGAGAACGGATATAAGAGAACGGATATAAGAGAACGGAGTTGAGCGTTCCTCAACTTGACTGATTGTACCACAGAATTAAATAGAAAACCAAGATTGCTGCCTTTATCAACACATTCTAGAGTTAATAAGGTTTATACCATAGATCACTCTAGTAATATGTATGGTTACGTCCGTAATGGCACCCCATTCCCTACTGGCTTTGGTCAAAAGTAGTGCACAAAACAGAGAATAGAGTGGGGTTTGGGACGTAGGATATTTCTATGGACTGTACCTTCTCTGCTGAACATTGACATCTGTCACTGCTGGAATGCTGGACCCGCTGGACCTGGGCTGGCTGGACGGGCTGGGAGAGCATCTGGGGGAGCAGGCCTGCTCCAGCTGTATCCAAGGGATTGGGAGTCACCCCTCCAGCACCAGGGTCCTCCCTGCTAGGCTCACACTGTAGGAGCAATACAAAGATATACAGTGGCTTGCGGAAGTATTCACTCCCCTTGGGATTTTTACTATTTTGTCGCTTTACAACCTGGAATTAAAATAGATTTTGGGGGGGTTTGTATCATTTGATTTACACAACATCCCGACCACTTTGAAGATGCTAAATATTTTTTACTGTGAAACAAACAAGAAATAAGACAATAAAACAGAAAACTTGAGCATGCATAACTATTCACCCCCCCAAAGTCAATACTTTGTAGAGCCACCTTTTGTAGCAATTACAGCTGCAAGTCTCTTGGGGTATGTCTCATTCTTCAAGGCAAAACTGCTCCAGCTCCTTCAAGTTGGATGGGTTCCGCTGGTGTACAAAGTCATACCACAGATTCTCAATTGGATTGAGGTCTGGGCTTTGGCTAGGCCATTCCAAGACATTTAAATGTTTCCCCTTAAATCACTCAAGTGTTGCTTTAGCAGTATGCTTAGGGTCATTGTCCTGCTGGAAGGTGAACCTCCGTACCAGTCTCAAATCTCTGGAAGACTGAAACAGGTTTCCCTCAATAGTTTCCCTGTATTTAGCGCCATCCATCATTCCTTCATATCTGACCAGTTTCCCAGGTCCTGCTGATGAAAACATCCCCACAGCATGATGCTGCCACCACTATGCTTCACTGTGGGGATGGAATTCTCGGGGTGATGAGAGGTGTTGGGTTTGCGCCAGACATAGCGTTTTCCTTGATGGCCAAAAAGCTAAATTTTAGTCTCGTCTGACCAGAGTACCTTCTTTCATATGTTTGGGGAGTCTCCCACATGCCTTTTGGCAAACACCAAACGTGCTTCCTTATTTTCTTCTTTAAGCAATGTCTTTTTTCTGGCCACTCTTCCGGAAAGCCCAGCTCTGTGGAATGTATGGCTTAAAGTGGTCCTATGGACAGATACTCCAATCTCCACTGTGGAGCTTTGCAGCTCCGTCAGGGTTATCTTTGGCGTCTTTGTTGCATCTCTGATTAATGCCCTCCTTGCCTGGTCTGTGAGTTTTGGTGGGCGGCCCTCTCTTGGCAGGTTTGTTGTGGTGCCATATTCTTTCCATTTTTTAATAATGGATTTAATGTTGCTCTGTGGGATGTTCAAAGTTTCGGATATGTTTTTATATCCGAACCCTGATCTGTACTTCTCCACAACTTTGTCCCTGACCTGTTTGGAGCTCCTTGGTCTTCATGGTGCCGCTTGCTTGGTGGTGTTGCAGACTCTGGGGCCTTTCAGAACAGGTGTATATATACTGAGATCATGTAACAGATCATGTGACACTTAGATTGCACACAGGTGGACTTTATTTAATTTGTTAATTAGTTCTGAAGGTAACTGGTTGCACCAGATCTTATTTAGGGGCTTCCATAGCAAAGGGGGTGAATACATATGCACGCAACACTTTTAATTTTTTTTAATTTTTTGAAACAAGTAACTTTTTTGATTTCACTTCACCAATTTTGACTATTTTGTATATGTCCACTGCATACAAACTGTTTAGACACATTACTCTGCTATTTAAGGGCCAGTTTCCTGGAACCACCTTAAGCCTAATCATTTCATGTTATTATTCAATTATGTTTCTAGTTCACTTGAACTTGAGTCCAGGGATAGACAGCATTTTGGTGTAGAAAGCAATGTAAAATCTCCAATGAAAGTGCTATTTAGTTTAGGAGAAGGCTTCATTTGGGTATAGGAAACCTGTCATAGGCGTCAAAATGAGTAGACCAAGGTGCAGCGTGATCTTGTAGTTTAATGAAAAAAATGAACACTTTACAAATTAAACAAGAATGACAGCAGACAGTTCCGTCAGGTACTTACAACTAAACGGGAAATAACTACCCACAAAAAATAAAGGAAAAACAGGCTGCCTAAGTATGGCTTCCAATCAGAGACAACAATAGACACCTGCCTCTGATTGGAAACCATACCCGGCCAAAACATAGAACACAAAACATAGAATGCCCACCCACCTATCACACCCTGGCCTAGCTAAACAGTGAAAACACAGCTCTCCTAGGTCAGAGCGTGACAAAACCAGACAATTATAGTACAACACATGTTGAAATGCAGTTCTCAAATAGTCTGAAATGTAATAACAGTTCAGTACCACTACCATATTTATAATCAGTTAATGTCCAATGATTCATTGACCCAATGAACCATATTGACTGAGCCCCAGTACTGAAACTCAATGCACACTGAGATAACATCCTGGTTATGGATATATATTATAACTGTCATAGGCCAAAGGTGAGAGGTCACTGAATCACACTATTTCCAACCATATAGACCACATGTGACCTAGCACATTGAATCAACATAACCCAACACTCACTGAGATGACAACATGGTTATGAATACATATAGGCCTAACTGTCAAAATGTCAAAGGTCACTTTGACAGTTAGCAGTCCAAATTGCACACTTTTTCCTATGGGCTCTGGTCAAACGTAGTGTACTATACTGTGAATAGGGTGCTATTTGAGATTCATCCACAGTCTGTAAGGTCACTCTCCATTGACCTGGTCTGCAATATGAGCTAACAGAAGAATATCTATCTATCAATCTATCAATCAAATGTATTTATAAATCCCGTTTTACATCAGCAGCTGTCACAAAGATATTGCACAGCAACCTGGTCCCTTATGGAAAAAACATAATTCAGTTGGGTAGTTTTCAAGAAGGACAAACACAACTCAACCAGATTATATTACCTACTGCCCTTAAATTCAAATCTCGACCAAGAAACCAGTTCCACTGCTTTAAAAATATATATTCCCCTCTAATCAGGGACTGCTTTAGACCTGGGAAACCAGGTGGGTGCAATTAATTATCAGGTAGAACAGAAAACTAGAAGTACTCCGGAACTCGAAGGGTAAGCATGTAATACCCCTGCTCTACTGTATATCAAGCCACGTCGAAGGTCTCATGTATGTCCTAAAATGTGCAGCATACATAAAAGAAGTGTAAAATATCTTACCGTAGATCCTGCCTGCTCACAGCAGTTCTCCATCTCAGCCAGGTATGGGTCACAGTAGATCAGTATTTGTTGCAGTTCGATCTGGAGAGAAAGACATCTGTTAGGGACATTATGATGATTCAGATAGAGAGAAAAAGTAACTTTTTAAAATGCTAGAAGTATATATTTTGAAATATGAAACATGTTTCTTTGACCGATACAAACACAGAAACTGTCCAGTTGTGCGGAGGATTCTAGAATGGTTCTTTAAGGGTGCAAAAAACATTAGATATTACAAGTACGTTCCCAGAACACATTTCCTCTGTTCTTTAAAGGTTCCAAGAATATTTCATTAGGTTGTGGTAACACTGACTGGACAAAAGATATGTTCCCAGAACACATTTCCTCTGTTCTTTAAAGGTTCCAAGAATATTTCATTAGGTTGTGGTAACACTGACTGGACAAGAGTTATGTTCCCAGAACACATTTCCTCTGTTCTTTAAAGGTTCCAAGAATATTTCATTAGGTTGTGGTAACACTGACTGGACAAGAGATATGCTCCCAAAACACAGAAACTGACCAGTTGTGCAAACATTCAGTTATCAAATAAAATGTTATTTGTCACATGCACCGAATACAACAGGTGTAGACCTTACCGAGAAATGCTTACTTACAAGCCCTTAACCAACAATGTGGTAGCAGAGAGAACAGTCTATGACAGAGAGAGGACCCATGCAAAATCTTTTCAGTCTCCTGAAGGGGAATAGGAGTTGGTGTGCCCTCTTGTCTTGGTGTGTTTGGACCATGATAGTTTGTTAGTGATGTGGACACCAAGGAACTTTTAGCTCTTGACCCCCGTCGATGTGAATGGGGGCATAGTCGGTCCTCCTTTTCCTGTAGTCCACTATGAACTTTTGTCTTGTTGAGGGAGAGGTTGTTGTCCTGGCATCACACTGCCAGGTCTCTGACCTCTGCCCTATTGACGGACTCGTCGTCAGTGATCAGGCCAACCACCGTCATGTTGTCTGCAAACGTAATGATCAAATCAAATTGTATTTGTGACATGCGCTGAATAGAACAGGTGTAGACGTTTCCGTGAAATGCTTAATTGCAAGCCCTTAACCAACAATGCAGTTCAAGAAATAGAGTTAAGAAAAGATTTACTAACTAAACTAAAGTTAAAATAAAAAGTAACAATAAAATACAATACCAAGGCTATATACAGGGGGTACCGGTATTGAGTCAAAGTGTGGGGGTACAGGTTAGTCAAGGTAATTTGTACATGTAGGTAGGGGTAAATTACTATGCATAGATAATAAACAGCGAGTAGCAGCAGCAGCGTTAAAACAAAGGGGGGGGGCTTTTTATTAATTGTCCAGCAGTGTTATGGCTTGGGGGTAGAAGCTGTTAAGGAGCCTATTGGGCCTAGACTTGGCGCTCCGGTACCGCTTGCCGTGTGGTAGCAGAGAGAACAGTCTATGACTTGGGTGACTGGAGTCTTTGACAATTTTTGGGCCTTCCTCTGATACCGCCTAGTATATAGGTGCTGGATGGCAGGAAGCTTGGCCCCAGTGATGCACTGGGCTGTACGCACTACCCTCTGTAGTGCCTTATGGTCGAATGCCGAGCAGTTGCCATACCAGGCGGTGATGCAACCGGTGAGGATGCTCTCGATGGTGCAGCTGTATAATTTTTTGGAGGATCTGGGGACCCATGCCAAATCTTTTCCGTCTCCTGAGGGGGAAAAGGTGTTGCCGTGCCCTCTTCACGACTGTCGTGGTGTGTTTGGACCATGATTATGTGTTGGTGATGTGGACACCAGGGATCTTCAAATTCTTGACCCGCTCCACTACAGCCCCGTCGATGTGAATGGGAGATGTGTTGTTGCCTACCCTTACCACCTGGGGTCGGCCCGTCAGGAAGTCCAGGATCCAGTTGCAGAGGGAGATGGTCAGTCCCAGGGTCCTTAGCTTAGTGATGAGCTTTGTGGGCTCTATGGTGTTGAACGCTGAGTTGTAGTCTATGAACAACATTCTCACATAGGTGTTCCTGTTGTCCAGGTGGGAGAGGGCAGTGTGGACTGCGATAGAGATTGCGTCATCTGTGGATCTGTTGGGGCTGTACGAGAATTGGAATGGGTCTAGGGTGTTCAGGAGGATGTTGTTGATGTGAGCCATGACCAGCCTTTCTAAGCACTTTATAGCTATCGACGTGAGTAGTCATTTTGGCAGGTTACCTTCACTTTCTTGGGCACAGGGACTATGGTGGTCTGCTTCAAATATGTTGGTATTACAGACTCGGTCAGGGAGAGGTTGAAAATGTCAGTGAAGACACTTGCCAGTTGCTCCGTGCATGCGTTGAGTACACGTCATGGTAATCCGTCTGGCCTCGCAGCCTTTCATATGAGCAAGACCTGTTTAAGGGTTTTGCTCACATCAGCTATGGACAACGTGATCACAAAGCTGTCCAGTTTCCCTTTGTAGTCCGTAATAGTTTGCAAGCCCTGCCACATCCGACGAGCATCAGAGCAGGTGTAGTAGGATTCAATCTTAGTCCTGTATTCATGCTTTGCCTGTTTGATGGTTCGTCTGAGGGCAAAGCGGGATTTCTCGTAAGCGTCTGGATTAGTGTCCTGCTCCTTGAAAGCAGCAGCTCTAGCCTTTAGCTCATGAGGATGTGGCCTGTAAGGCTTTTGGTTGGGAAATGTATGTACTGACACTGTGGGGACGACGTCGTCGATGCACTTATTGATGAATCCGGTGACTGAGGTGGTATTCTCCTCAATGCCATTGGATGAATCCCGGAACATATTCCAGTCTGTGCTAGCAAAACAGTCCTGTAGCGTAGCATCCGCGTCATCTGACCACTTCCGTATTGACAGAGCCACTGGTACTTCCTGCTTTAGTTTTTGCTTGTAAGCAGGAATCAGGAGGATAGAATTGTGGTCAGATTTGCCAAATGGAGGGCGAGGAAGAGCTTTGTATGCATCTCTGTGTGTGGAGTAAAGGTGGTCTTGAGTTTTTTCCTCTGGTTGCACATGTGACATAATGGTAGAAATGAGCTAAAACGGATTTAAGATTGCCTGCATTAAAGTCCCCGGCCTCTAGGAGCGCCACTTCTAGATAAACATTTTCTTGTTTGCTTATTGCCTTATACAGTTCGTTGAGTGCATTCTTAGTGCCAGCATCGGTTTGTTGTGGTAAATAGACAGCTATGGAAAATATAGATGAACACTCTCTTGGTAGATAGTGTGGTCTACAGCTTATCATGAGGTACTCTCCCTCAGGCGAGCAATACCTTGAGACCTATTTAATATTAGACATCGTGCACCAGCTGTTATTGACAAATAGACCCACACCACCACCCCTTATCTTACCAGACGTATCTGTTCTGTCCTGCCGATGCATGGAAAACCCAGCCAACTGTATAAAATCTGTGTTGTGGTCCAGCCACGACTCGGTGAAACATAAGATATTACAGTTTTTAATGTCCCGTTGGTAGATAGTCTTGAGCGGAGATTATCCAGTTTATTTTATAAGTTACAAACAATGCGAAAAAACACACAAAATAGCACAGTTGGTTAGAAACCCGTAAAATGGCAGCCATCCCCTCCAGCGCCATTCCCATGATGATGGTTTTGGAATTGTGCATTGCCATGCAGTCTTGGGTGAACAGGGAGTACATGAGGGGACTAAGCATGCACCCCTGAGGGTCCCCCGTGTTGAGGATCAGCATGGCAGATGTGTTGTTGCCTACCCTTACCACTTGGGATCATCCTTGTAACATCAGGTGAATGTGTTTTGTACCCCAAAAGAAACATTGTAGAATCATCCGAATAACTGGACAGTTTTGGTGGTTTGGGAACATATATTTTGCGATGTACCCACAATGATCCCTCCAGACTGTTCCCACAACCTAATGAAACATTCTGGGAACCTTTAATGAACAGATTAAATGTGTTGTATGAATGCTGTCACAACATCAGTCAAATGTTAAACATTCATCACCATGAATGGACCGTTTTTGTGTAACCAGAACATTTGCACAACCTAACGAATGTTCTGGGAACTTTCACAGAACCAATTTTGGTTTGCTGGGAAAACATTACTGGTACACTGTGTTAGTACATTACCTGGAAGCCTAATGAGAACTATTGGGGAATGTTCTGTGATGATTGTTACAGATGTGGTGAACAACATTTTAGTGAATGTTAGGAGAATATTCCAACGATATTTCATTTAAAATATTTTGTCAAAAATAAAATATTTTGTTATCATAAGGGATGTTATCATCCTACTGTTAGATAAAACCCTAACTAGAACTTAATGGGAATCTTAGCTAATGTTCTGGGAATGTTCCTGGTTTGCTGGGAGCCTTCTAGACATTGCCCTTGAAGGCAACCATATATAATTACTGTATGTTTAAAACTATCATGTCGATCTCATGGACTGTCAGTCATTTTATCCGTTGCTCCATCTATGAATTTCAGAACGGTTATATTTCCAGATTGTGGCTTTAGGCCTAAACGTACATCTACAGGCCGTCCATCCTCCACCCGAGTTGTAATCAGTGTATATCCGCTGGGGTCGATTTCATCCTTCTCATCTGTCAGCCTCCTCTCTATTAGTTTACAGTCCATGTAAACGGAGACGATGCTGCTCTGGACCGCCACACCCAGCTTGTGCCACTGGCGGTCAAACAGGGTGTGCAGGTCTCGGCTCTTAAAGGTGTAGTGGAGGCTGTTCTTCAGAAGGCCCCGGGCTGAGAACTCCACTGCTCGTTTAGCACCGTCCAACACTACAGACACCTGAAGATAGAGCCGGAGGAGATTGTAAGACATTATATCGTCTCATAACAAGTTATAAAGCTTTATACCTGCCGGTAAAGTGTTACCTTCCATTCATTACCATTACCATCAGGGTCATGGTAGATACAAGCATCAGTCATGGCATGAAAATGTTGATCAATTAACCAATGGTTAACCAACCGACAGACCGACCTACTGACCACCCGGACCAACCGACTTGACTGACCTACCGGCCAACCGACCTACCAGCCAACCAACCGACCGAACGACCTACCAGCCAACCAGCCGATGGACCGACCAACCAGCTGGGCCAACTGGCAGAGTGAGTGAGCGATCGACTGATCAGTCGATCAGTCCAACCAATAAATCAAAATAGATCAAAACCCACTTCAATGCTATACATCCAGACATCATGAATATCCTTTTAGGGGACACTCTGACCTACCTGTGTACCTCCCGTCTGGTCGAATATCTGCCACAAATACCAGCGGTCTTTCTTTGTGGTTTTCCTCAGCCGGAAGGTGGTAACTAGAGAGTATTCACTGGACAGACCGTTGGGGAACACCAATCTGAAAGAAAAAAATTACATTGTTCGAGCTCCATATTGTCAAATTCAATCGCAAAAAAATATGAAACTTAACAATGGGCCTAACAATGAAAATATTGTTTCAGA
This sequence comes from Salmo trutta, assembly GCF_901001165.1. NCBI lineage: Eukaryota > Metazoa > Chordata > Actinopteri > Salmoniformes > Salmonidae > Salmo > Salmo trutta. The sequence goes on along the minus strand of NC_042961.1, from coordinate 3,910,150 downwards.
ACCTTCAGTCTTGGTTGGAAGAGCATTAATATACAAACGTAGAAGATTTGACCCATAAAATTAGCATTTGCTAAATGGACTGTCAAAAATAAACATTCAGAATGAATATGAATAATCATGCTGGATGTCATAGCTTTCTATGTGTAGTAAGCAAAACAATCAACTTGAATCACTTCTTCTATAGCCCCCTAGTGCACAATGGCCGCTTACATAAAAAGCTAGAATTTTATGCCAAACATGATTCATCCAGCCAGATTAAATTTATTTCAGCATCCCTGTCATTCCAAATCGAATAATCATTTATTCAAACTTCAATTAAATTCCTCTTACTTCACATACACGTCTAGACTAGAAAACACAAGACCATGGCTAACTACAGTATATAGAAAGAAAACATTGTTATAAAGAGAAAAATACAAAAAGGTAACAAAGAAGAAAAGGCAATAGGTTTGTTAACCCAGACGTTTCAGTTCAACTGAACACTGCTGGCTGAACATCTCTAGCACATTGGGAAGACTGAATGTAATGGGGATGGTGGAACCTCATTCATTATAGAAACACTAACACTATTCCTCTTCTGTTTCTTCACTGATACTTCTCCCCTCCTATTTCCTATTTCCATCCTGTTGAATAAACACTTTAACCCCTCAAACTGAGCCTGGGACTGATGTTCAGATTAGACTATAGTAATGCATTAACAGCTAAAAGTCAAGCACCAGAAACACAATCATTCAGGTTTAGCAGAAATCACAATGATGCAATGATAAGGCCATTCAAAGACATGGGGAGAGAGAAAGAGAGAGAGAAGGAGGGAGCAACAGAGAGAGCGGGATAGAGACGGAGAGAGAGATCAAGGAAGGGAGGGAGAGAGAGGGGTGGGAGGGAAAGAGAGAGAGGGGGTCTGGGGAGCGAGAGAGAAAGAGACATTCAGAAAGCAACACAGAGAAAGGGGAGAGAGAGAGAGAGAGAGAGAGAGCGAGAGAAAGAGAGAGAGAGAGAGAGAGAGAGAGAGAGGTGACATAAGAGTAAGCGAGAGACTAAGCTCACTTCAGATAGCCGGAAATGAGTTCTCCTCTTCACAGATCATGTCATATTCTCTCAGAGCCATACCCCTCCTGCCCTGTGTGTCCCTTGAATTCTCACAGAATGTTGACACAGCATATGATTAAAATATATATGCAGCGAGGTAAAGCCACAGAAAGATCAAATGCTTTCTGAGGGTAGGCGAGAGAAAGAGAGAGACTGGGAAGGTGAATCGTCGCCTTGGGGCAAAAAGAGAACATTTATATTGCAATTCAATGGAGAGAGATGAGCAGGACTATTCATAAAACTAGAGGTTTATTCCCTGAGATTCCCCCTAAATGATTTGGAATTCCTGCATAAAACAGCAGAGATCCCATCTGGGCACATATGACAATTCCACGTCTATTCCACGTTGGTGAAAACAATATTGATTCAACCAATGTGTTCCCAGTGGGATAGGTACGTGTACAGAATAAGGAGAGAGATACATTAAAGGAATTCGACTAATTCAACCCAGAGAGGGGACTAAAACATGTACTTTAAATTTCCATCAAACCTTTAATATCACAGGTTAGGTCTCACTGAGCTGCAATCTGTTCTACAGGGGAGAGCTGTTCTTCATGGTACAGTGCCTTGCAAAACTATTCACCCCCTTGGTGTTTTTCCTATTGTGTTGCATTACAACCTGTAATTTAAATAGATTTTTATTTGGATTTCATGTAATGGACATACACAGAATAGTCCAAATTGGTGAAGTGAAATCAAAAAAATAACTTGCTTCAGAAAAAATGTAACTGAAAAGTGGTGCGTGCATATGTATTCACCCCCTTTGCTATGAAGACCTTCGCCTCTTCAAAGTGGTAGGCATGTTGTGTAACTCAAATAATACAAACCCCCAAAAATCTATTTTCATTCCAGGGTGTAAGGCAACAAAATAGGAAAAATGCCAAGGGGGGTGAATTATTTTGCATGCCGCTGTATTTCTATCTAATGTTAGTGTGTGTAAATGAGACTGTTGAGGTCATTTACACACATTATCTACACTGGAACACTTGAACCCTAAGGGTTAGATGTCAAGGGTTATACGTTACTGACACCTCCTCCCACCCTCTACCCTCCTCCTCCTCCTTCTCATCCTCCCCCCCTCCTCCACAGCTTACCATCTGTGGCTCAAACACATGCTCCTATCAAGTGGATTTGGTTTTTGAACAGCGTTTGCTTTTCCCCCAAACACATTTAAAGTCCTCTCCTTTCTGAATGCCAGTCCAGTGGTGCCTGTCTATGAATCGTCTAGTTCAAACCTAGGACCCTTCGTTTTAACCTCTGGTCTAGAAGTGCTTCATTTGATGAATATTGCTCATTCACCCACAGAAAGATTGACCGTCAAAACGTTGATTTAAAAGAGGCTACCCTCTTACTGCTGTGGGGTCGGGTTGTGGAGAGAAATAAAGCACAACTTTAGTGACAAAACTTTCTGAAAACTATTTTATTTGCTCTCTTCTTTCACTCTTTGACAAAGTGAGTCTGACAGAAATCTAATCATGGATGCCAAAATGACTTGCATCGTCAGCTCGTGTTCAAGACACAAACAAGAAGCACAACCAGATCAAGCTCGGAACGAATATGTTACCTCGTTGATGCAGAGACTATGAATATGCAAACAATCAAAGAAAGTGTGAACGCAAGCACTTTCTGTCAAACTCAAAGTGTGTGTGTGGGTGGAATAGAGAGAGAGAACAAAGAATAGAAAGGGAGAATAGAGAGAGCGAGAGAATAACCCCAGTTGGAAACAATGAATTTGCAATTTCACTGATGTGTTCAGTGGTATGATAAGAGACAGAATACTGAGAGAGATAAAAAGAAAGTTAAAAAGAAAGATAGAAATTGTACTTACATTACAGGGTAGAATACAGTAACACACTAAGACTTATATTACAGGGCAGAATACAGTAACACACTGAGACTTACATTATAGGATAGAATACAGTAACACACTGAGACTTATATTACAGGGTAGAATACAGTAACACACTGAGACTTACATTATAGGATAGAATACAGTAACACACTGAGACTTATATTACAGGGTAGAATAGAGTAACAAACTGAGACTTACATTACAGGGTAGAATACAGTAACACACTGAGACTTATATTACAGGGTAGAATACAGTAACAAACTGAGACTTACATTACAGGGTAGAATACAGTAACACACTGAGACTTACATTATAGGATAGAATACAGTAACACACTGAGACTTACATTATAGGATAGAATACAGTAACACACTGAGACTTACATTATAGGATAGAATACAGTAACACACTGAGACTTACATTATAGGATAGAATACAGTAACACACTGAGACTGACATTATAGGATAGAATACAGTAACAAACTGAGACTTATATTACAGGGCAGAATACAGTAACACACTGAGACTAACATTACAGGGTAGAATAGAGTAACACACATACTTATATTACAGGGCAGAATACAGTAACACACTGAGACTTATATTACAGGGTAGAATACAGTAACACACTGAGACTTACATTATAGGAAAGAATACAGTAACACACTAAGACTTATATTACAGGGCAGAATAAGGTAACACACTGAGACTAACATTACAGGGTAGAATAGAGTGACACACATACTTATATTACAGGGCAGAATACAGTAACACAGTGAGACTTACATTACAGGATAGAATAGAGTAACACACTGAGACGTACATTACAGGGTAGAATACAGTAACACACATACTTATATTGCAGGGCAGAATACAGTAACACACATACTTATATTACAGGGCAGAATACAGTAACACACTGATACTTACATTACAGGGTAGAATACAGTGACACATTGATACTTATATTATAGGATAGAATACAGTAACACACTAAGGCAGCATCCAGCAGCACTATCCATAACTCACTGAAACAGTACCAACATACAAAATAGTGTGTGCACCACAGACAGACAGACAGACAGACAGACAGACAGACAGACAGACAGACAGACAGACAGACAGACAGACAGACAGACACCACCACAGACAGACAGACATACAGACAGATAGCACCACAGACAGACAGACAGGCAGGCAGACAGACAGACAGACAGACAGACAGACAGACAGACAGACAGACAGACAGACACCACCACAGACAGACAGACAGACATACATCACCACAGACAGACAGACAGATAGCACCACAGAGAAACAGACAGCACCACAGACAGGTAGACAGACATCACCACAGACAGACAGACATACAGACAGATAGCACCACAGACAGACAGACAGGCAGGCAGACAGACAGACAGACAGACAGACAGACAGACAGACAGACAGACAGACAGACAGACAGACAGACAGACAGACAGACAGACAGACAGACAGACAGACAGACAGACAGACAGACAGACAGACAGACAGACAGCAGTGGTACTTGATTTCATTTTGAACTCCAGAACCTGTCATTCAGCTTGGCATACAGACATAATGTACAATCACACAATCAGTCCACTAAGAGAGGAGAGATCCCTCCATCTCTGTGGAACAGTATTAATCACACAATCAGTCCACTAAGAGAGGAGAGATCCCTCCATCTCTGTGGAACAGTATTAATCACACAATCAGTCCACTAAGAGAGGAGAGATCCTGCTCTGGGTAAGAGTATCAATTTGGCCTGGGAGCTGCCAGATCGACAGAACATTAACCAGGCCCAGAAAGTCGAGCCCCTCTGCCTTTCCTGAGAGTAAAGAGAGAGATGTTTGGAGGTAGGGGGAAGGAAGGGGAGGAGGTGAGGAAAGGAGAGGAGGGGAGGAGGGGAGAAAGGAAAGGGGAGGGGAGGAGGACTGAAAGGGGAGAAAGGGGGGGTCCTATGCACCTCATGCTGTCCCCCCTACCTCCTTCTCAAATCCCCCTTCACCCCGGACCTCCCAGCTGACAGGCAACATCACCTGTCAAAGTACTCAGATAATTGGAGATGAATGCGGTCTCTCGCCCTCTCTCTCCCCCTCTCACACACACTCTCTTCTCTCTCCCTTCTCTCTTCCCCCTCTTTCTATTCTTCCCCCTCTCTCTCTCTCCCTCTCTCTCCCCCTCTCACACACACTCTCTTCTCTCTCCCTTCTCTCTTCCCCCTCTTTCTCTCGCCCTCTCTCTCCCCCTCTCACACACACTCTCTTCTCTCTCCCTTCTCTCTTCCCCCTCTTTCTCACCCCCTCTCTCTCCCCCTCTCACACACACTCTCTTCTCTCTCCCTTCTCTCTTCCCCCTCTTTCTCACCCCCTCTCTCTCCCCCTCTCTTTCCCCCTCTCACACACACTCTCTTCTCTCTCCCTTCTCTCTTCCCCCTCTTTCTCACCCCCTCTCTCTCCCCCTCTCACACACACTCTCTTCTCTCTCCCTTCTCTCTTCCCCCTCTTTCTCACCCCCTCTCTCTCCCCCTCTCTCACCCCCTCTCTCTCCCCCTCTCACACACACTCTCTTCTCTCTCCCTTCTCTCTCCCCCCTCTTTCTCACCCCCTCTCTCGCCCCCTCTCTCTCCCCCTCTCTCCCCCCCTCTCACACACACTCTCTTCTCTCTCCCTTCTCTCTTCCCCCTCTTTCTCACCCCCTCTCTCTCCCCCTCTCACACACACTCTCTTCTCTCTCCCTTCTCTCTTCCCCCTCTTTCTCACCCCCTCTCTCTCCCCCTCTCACACACACTCTCTTCTCTCTCCCTTCTCTCTTCCCCCTCTTTCTCTCTCCCTCTCTCTCCCCCTCTAACACACACTCTCTTCTCTCTCCCTTCTCTCTTCCCCCTCTTTCTCACCCCCTCTCTCTCCCCCTCTCACACACACTCTCTTCTCTCTCCCTTCTCTCTTCCCCCTCTTTCTCACCCCCTCTCTCTCACCCCCTCTCAATCTCTCTCTCCCCCTCTCACACACACTCTCTTCTCTCTCCCTTCTCTCTTTCCCCTCTTTCTCACCCCCTCTCTCTCCCCCTCTCACACACACTCTCTTCTCTCTCCCTTATCTCTTCCCCCTCTTTCTCACCCCCTCTCTCTCCCCCCTCTCACACACACTCTCTTCTCTCTCCCTTCTCTCTTCCCCCTCTTTCTCACCCCCTCTCTCTCCCCCCTCTCACACACACTCTCTTCTCTCTCCCTTCTCTCTTCCCCCTCTTTCTTACCCCCTCTCTCTCCCCCTCTCACACACACTCTCTTCTCTCTCCCTTCTCTCTCCCCCCTCTTTCTCACCCCCTCTCTCGCCCCCCTCTCTCTCCCCCTCTCTCTCCCCCTCTCACACACACTCTCTTCTCTCTCCCTTCTCTCTTCCCCCTCTTTCTCACCCCCTCTCTCTCCCCCTCTCACACACACTCTCTTCTCTCTCCCTTCTCTCTTCCCCCTCTTTCTCACCCCCTCTCTCTCACCCCCTCTCAATCTCTCTCTCTCTCTTGCGCTCTATTCTTCTCCCGCTTTATGTCTCTCAGCATCGATCTCTCTCTCCCCCTTTCCCCCTCCCATTTGTCTGTCTGTCTGTCTGTCTGTCTGTCTGTCTGGGGGGGGGGGAGACCAAACATAAAGTAGGAATTCATATACCTGTATATATATATATATCACAGTAGCATCATATACCTGTATATATACCACAGTAGCATCATATACCTGTATATATATCACAGTAGCATCATATACCTGTATATATATCACAGTAGCATCATATACCTGTATATATACCACGGTAGCATCATATACCTGTATATATACCACGATAGCATCATATACCTGTATATATACCACGGTAGCATCATATACCTGTATATATACCACAGTAGCATCATATACCTGTATATATACCACGGTAGCATCATATACCTGTATATATACCACGGTAGCATCATATACCTGTATATATACCACGATAGCATCATATACCTGTATATATACCACGGTAGCATCATATACCTGTATATATACCACAGTAGCATCATATACCTGTATATATACCACAGTAGCATCATATACCTGTATATATACCACGGTAGCATCATATACCTGTATCTCTCTTTATCTCTCTCTCTGGTCTCTCTTTCTCTCTTTCTGGTCACTCTCTCTAGTATCTCACTTTCTGGTCTCTCTCTCTTTCTAGTCTCCCTATCTCTGGTCTCTCTCTCTGGTATCTCTCTCTATCTCTCTTTCTGGTCTCTCTCTCTCTCTGGTCTCTCTCTTTCTGGTCTCTCTCTCTGGTATCTCTCTTTCTGGTCTCTCTCTCTTTCTAGTCTCCCTATCTCTGGTCTCTCTCTCTGGTATCTCTCTCTATCTCTCTTTCTGGTCTCTCTCTCTCTGGTCTCTCTCTTTCTGGTCTCTCTCTGGTATCTCTCTCTATCTCTCTTTCTGGTCTCTCTCTCTCTCTGGTCTCTCTCTTTCTGGTCTCTCTCTCTGGTATCTCTCTTTCTGGTCTCTCTCTCTTTCTAGTCTCCCTATCTCTGGTCTCTCTCTCTGGTATCTCTCTCTATCTCTCTTTCTGGTCTCTCTCTCTCTGGTCTCTCTCTTTCTGGTCTCTCTCTGGTATCTCTCTCTATCTCTCTTTCTGGTCTCTCTCTCTCTCTGGTCTCTCTCTTTCTGGTCTCTCTCTCTGGTATCTCTCTTTCTGGTCTCTCTCTCTTTCTAGTCTCCCTATCTCTGGTCTCTCTCTCTGGTATCTCTCTCTATCTCTCTTTCTGGTCTCTCTCTCTCTGGTCTCTCTCTTTCTGGTCTCTCTGTCTCTCTGGTATCTCTCTCTATCTCTCTTTCTGGTCTCTCTCTCTCTCTGGTCTCTCTTTTCTGGCCTCTCTCTCTAGTATCCTTTCTGTCTCTCTCTGGTCTCTCTCTCTGGTATCTCTCTCTATCTCTCTTTCTGGTCTCTCTCTCTCTGGTCTCTCTCTTTCTGGTCTCTCTCTCTGGTATCTCTCTTTCTGGTCTCTCTCTCTTTCTAGTCTCCCTATCTCTGGTCTCTCTCTCTGGCATCTCTCTCTATCTCTCTTTCTGGTCTCTCTCTCTCTGGTCTCTCTCTTTCTGGTCTCTCTCTGGTATCTCTCTCTATCTCTCTTTCTGGTCTCTCTCTCTCTGGTCTCTCTCTTTCTGGTCTCTCTCTCTGGTATCTCTCTTTCTGGTCTCTCTCTCTTTCTAGTCTCCCTATCTCTGGTATCTCTCTCTATCTCTCTTTCTGGTCTCTCTCTCTCTGGTCTCTCTTTTTCTGGCCTCTCTCTAGTATCCTTTCTGTCTCTCTCTGGTCTCTCTCTCTGGTATCTCTCTCTCTCTCTTTCTGGGCTCTCTCTCTCTGGTCTCTCTCTCTCTAGTATCCTTTCTGTCTCTCTCTGGTCTCTCTCTCTTTCTGATCTCTCTCTCCTGATGACATGAGATGTCATCCTGCAGTGAGCCAGGGTGGAAACCCAGTTTATTCCACATATCAGCTGAACAGGAGGCGGCAAACCTACACCCTGAGAAAAGATTTGTTTGCTGCAATGGAAATCCGATATCATCCTGGCTTGTTTTCAAATCTGAGGCCAGTCCAGGCGGTCTATGCCATGTGGGGGACTGATTTATGTGAGTGAGTTTGTCCATTTAATAGGTGGATAAACTCCCTAAACAACTGTGAATGTTGTGCAGTATGCCTCTCCTTTAGAGTCTATAGAGATCCATTGGAACAAGCTGGGCAAACAGAACCGAATCAGATGGTTTGCTTTATGTATTATCTCTCATGATGAACTATAAACAGCAGCACGTCCATGACCACACCTCTGGTATATATAATACAAACCACCAACATATATTTATCTTTGACTTACAGTAGCTCAAGTAAAGCACAATGCATCCATTAGTGTAACCACTAGTACAGTTAATATAGTAAAAGTCCATTAGTACATGCATGTAAGCCTACTCTCGTGTCTCTATTGTATATCTCCTAAAGCCAGAGCCTGTTCCAATAAAGTGTTCAGTCACACAGCCTCTACTCTGACTGGCAATTCCAATTATCTCAAGTAAAGAACACTACGCAGCCATTAGCTTGATCATTAGTACACAACCTACAGATGTTGGATCTTAATTTGATCACCCTGTTGCAGGAGAACTAGAACGTGTAGTGTATTTGATATTTAAAAAGGATTCTAAGTGTTTGAAATTTCCACTTAGAAATTTTAGACTTGATTTTATATGACAAAAATGTATCAACCCTGAAAAAAATGTCCATTCATTATAATCCACAATATAACGATTCACATTTTCCTGTTGCTGCAGGATTCTTCTCCTGCTGTAGCAAACTGTCTCAAATGAAGATCCTACCCTGTACTGTATGCCGTTAAGCCATAGCTTAATGGAAACCGCTCCAACAGAGCACAGCCACATGGCCTGAGGGATCAGGACTTCAGTCAATTCCAAAACAAAGCAACATGATCACCCACTGACTGAGAGACTCGTACAGTAACTAGTGTCCAAATAGACCTGGCCAGACTAGCCTCTAGTCACACCCAAGATGTCCCCAACCCAGCAGGCCCAACTCAACTCACTCTGTTGGCTCAACTCCCTCCTCTAGCTGTCAGTGAGCAGTTAGTTTCAATGAAAGGAGAGGGAACAGAGGAAACACACAGACTTGACGATCAGCGACTAGAGAGATAACGCCCATTTCATGGATACTAGCAAGCTTTGGCAAACAACAAAACTGCTGTCATGCATACTGTTTGAAGGATACACCCATGAGGGGAGATCTGAATGACTCGATCGGTGATTATCTCAACAAGTGTTGGGCCAGAGTAATGAAACTACCCCCAGTCACACCCGTGCCCCCTTGGCCCAGCCTGGCACTACTCACTCTGTTGGCTTGATGAGGGGGCTGCTCCCCAGCCGGAATGATGGCCGCTCCTCTGTCACTGCCCCCTTTCTCAGGAGAAACTTTTCTGTCAGATCAAAACCTGCAAAAAAAGAGACAACAGGATGAGAAGGGCTGGTTTAAACTCAAGAAGTGTCCTTCATTGACATAGATTTAGCCTAGTCCTGACCTGGAATAAAAAACACTTTCTATGGAGATGGTCTGTGTTCAGCAGACTGGTACAAGGTGTTGTTTTAAACTCCAATAGGGTTATACAACAATATGGATTGAGTCAGGACTCCTGTCCAGTTTGATTCATTTCTATGGTACAATATAGTTGATTTATGCATAATTACTTGAAAGACAATAGATTTGATCATCAGTGCTCCCTCAAATAAATTGGTGCATGGCACCTCTGTTAACGCAGGGTCAATTACAGAGTATTTCTGTTCTGTTACATAACCTGTGAACATATTCATGTTTTCTCACGACACGTCTGAGACATGAACGTTATTACCCCCTTGGATCAGAGCCAAACAGATTGAGTACGTCACAAATGGCACCCTAATCCCAATATAGTGCACTACTTTTTGACCAGAGCCCTATGAGCCCTGTTCAAAAGTAGTGCACTATATTGGGAATAGGGTGCCATTTGGGACATACCCATTAAGAGGGGGATGGATTTATTTCAATTGAGGGAGGTGCACACCATAACACTGTAATTCTTACCGATGAATTCTGGCTGTGGACCAGTTAAACTGTAGGAAAACCGGTCCTTGTCTACTTTCAATGGAGGACATCTAGAGTTGTCTAGAAAACAGGAATAATATCATCAGCCATACAAGGTTCATATTCATTGAAGTAAAAATGAAGATGCAGACAGCAAACAAGTGGAGAATACCATCTAAACATTTCAGTCACCAAAGACTGAAACTTTGAGTTCTGATGTCTGACAGCGAGGTTGATGATTTGGCACATAACCATTGGTTGATGTGCACAGCAGGACTGCAGTATAGTTAGCCTGCGACGTGACCAGTGTCTTTCCATGTGGAGAGGCACTTCAGTCACTCACCACATCAGTGAGAATGTCTTGTAAGTCATCACTATCCACCCATTCATTAAGATTCACCTCGCGTCCCAAATGGTACCCTATTCCTTATATAGTGCACTACTTTTGACCAGTGCCCTATGGGGAACAGGATGCAATTGGGCCGCAACCTCACACAGCCCAGACAGGGGTGTAGAAGTGTTTGTTAATTAGAGGTGGTGAAAGAGACCTAACTCTAACTGGGCTCAACTTTGACCCTTTTTCTATGTAGTCATGTTTTCTCTTGGAGACTGGGGCACGGCTACAGGGTCGTGTAGCAAAACGTTTCACAACGTCGTGCAATGGAAAACACTAACGGGTGTTTCTTATTGGACAAGTTCAAGTAATACCAAATAATACCACTTCCCAGTTTAAGTCTTTTTGTGACCGTTTTCTTCAGTTTCGTGCCAACTGAACATGACCCAGACCATATACTGTAACTAAAACTGCAAAGAAATGACTTGCCATGTTCCTGTCTGTAAAATCTGACCATGATCATCTACTGTGACAACACCAATGTTAGCCCAACGCTATTGGAAGGGCATGCTAGTACTACTCAAAGGCAACTAAAACGGGTAGCAATAATAACCTGTAATGTAGTTATCTTTTAGCTATATGTATTTCAAGGGATGTAAACAATAGCATACTGCCTGTTTCACACAATATCTTGAGCACAACCACATAGCCTAGCCTAGTGGGCGCTATGAAATATAAATTCCCAAAATGTCTTTCCAGGGTAAACTAAGCGCAAGCAGAGTGTCTGTGAGATCAGAGTCATCTTGGTGTTGGTGACAGTGTCCTTACATGCCACAGGAGGTTGGTGGCTCATAGGTAGCCTAGCGGTTAGAGCGTTGGGCCGGTAACTGAAAGTCACTAGTTCAAATAACCAAGGGGAAAAATATACCGATGTGCCCTTGAGCAAGGCACTTATCCCTAATTTACTCCAAGGGCACTGTACTACTATGACTGACCCTGTAAACAACACATTTCACTGGACCTATCTGGTGTATGTGACAACAAAATATGTTTTTTTTCTTATGGAATGGTATCTAACTCATCAAACACAGGGTTTCCATGGTTTTCATGTGTTTGATACCATTCCATTCACTCCATTCCAGCCATTATTATGAGCTGTCCTCCCCTCAGCAGCCTCCTGTGTTAAATACATACCCATTCTTTCGTTCACTGCCATTCCAACAGTGCAAGGAATGGTATGTACGATCCAGAGGAAAGCTGCCCATTTTAACAAGCAACTCATGTCTTCTCTGATGCAAGAGAAAATACTTCTTCAAAACCTAAAATAAAATACAAGTTAGCTCTTCAAATAGTAGGCCTACATCTTACAGTAAAATATGAATGAATTACAGTAATTATTAATCACATTAATCATGTAAAGTATTAGTAATCTATTACACAGAAAACTGTCAAATGAGATGCGCCTTTTCTACCCCATAACGAAAAGTGTGTAGTGAAAATGTCATGTGTGGTATTACAGTTGAAAATAACCAACGCTCCGCTGCAGAAGTCGACTGAAGGCGTAAGAGCAAGGTGCGACAGGTCCACTGCAACAGCTGCTGCGTTATTATGGCGCAATCATATCACCGGGAAAATAGGCTAAACAGAAGAGTCACACTTTGTAGGCTATACCAAACTGAAACAAATAGAATGGGGTCGGCTGTGTAGAACTAGTCTAAATTATGAATGTGAACATGAACATAACTGTCCCGGGTCAGTGTGACACAGATCACGTTCATAGTGAGATGAGATCACGCGCATGATGCCAACTGACAAAATACAACTTCGATGGAGAGATGCCAAATTCCTCAAACGTGCCAATCTCACAATTCAAACCTGTGATAATGTCTGTCGGACATTGAAAAGCGCCACAGCTATAACTCAGATTGTTTGGAACTAGCGGACGAGACTCTCCATGATAGTCTATTCCATTTATGCGGTATTCACATTTTCACATTTTCAAGGCTCCTCAATCATTAGATATACTTACCAAATTACGCGTAATTATGCATTCCGTTCACTGCAGCCTAATACGGTTCTTGCGAGCATATGGAAAAACTACATGCTACACAAGCGTTACATACAGTATAGCCTATTTACACGAACATAACGGAATGTTCATAAATCATTTCGAGTGACTGAAGCCGTCCGGTAAAGCCAGACAAGTTCCAGAACATGAACTAAAGCTGTGCGCAAAACCACTAAAGTGCCAAACTACGACAAGGCTAGACGCACTAACCAAGGACCCCTACTTATAACTTCGTATCGATATATGACATTACAGAGGAGGATTTCAAGCAGCCATTATTATTCAACCTGTAAATTATGAATATCAAACCAAACCGGTCTACTTACAATTGGTGAGAAAGTTTCCTCCAGCATAAAAACGCATTAATCCATGAACGCTGATGAACGCATGTTTGGGAAAAAAAGTCTGTTGCTATTCCAAAGTAGACTTGTAAAGAAATAAAAGTGAGAATGGGATCTCTTACTAGATCCTCATGTCCTTATTAGTCGCACCGACTGACTGACCCTCCCACTCTCTCATTAGGCTACTGAAATGCATGGAGGACCCCAAGTCCGCCACCGGTGGAGGCATTACAATGGAAACGCTCCACAATTTGGACGATAAAATAATGTGTAGGCATGAGAAAATAACTTATTTAGTTATGAGATTATTGTTGTTTGACTGAGAACATCACATACAGTCGGCAGTACATCATTACTGTGAAAATAAACTTGTGCTCAAATGATGGAATGGAGTAATTCAATTTTTTGTTATTTTTTTTAATGTTTTCTTCTATCCACACTGTGATAAATTAGAATTGGGAGCAAAACATTTCCTATGCCAACAATAATGTTCATAATGTATGGATTAAATATTGATTTATTGATGGAGAACATGAAGTGGTGATGAAATACAGTACTTTGCTAGCCATAACCTCCAAGTCAATGTTGCCCTGATAGCCAATATTATGGGTTTTCTTGATAGGTTTGATCACCACCTTGAATTGTACCAAGGCTTTGCTAGATACTTCCATAGGAGTTGGGGTCTATTTTAGTCTCAGACTCAAATGCCATAACAAAATGTTTTGCAATCTCCTTGAGGATGGTGCTGAAGGGCTCATGTAGAGTTTTACACCAAGTTAGAATGAACCCTATGGTGCTGAAGGGCTCATGTAGAGTTTTACACCAAGTTAGAATGAACCCTATGGTGCTGAAGGGCTCATGTAGAGTTTTACACCAAGTTAGAATGAACCCTATGGTGCTGAAGGGCTCATGTAGAGTTTTACACCAAGTTAGAATGAACCCTATGGTGCTTGAGATGAGTTTATCCAAAACCTTTTCACAAAGAGCATAAGGAATAGTTATTTAAGATACATCTTTAATATATACTGAACAAAAATATAAATGCAGCATACAACAATTCCAATGATTTTACTGAGTTACAGTTCATATAAGGAAATCAGTCAATTGAAAAAAATGTATTAGGACCTAATCTATGGATTTCACATAACTGGGCAGGGGTGCAGCCATGGGTGGGCCTGGGAGGGCATAGGCCCACCCACTTGGGAGCCAGGTCCACCCACTGAGGAGCCAGGCCCAGCCAATCAGAATGAGTTTTTCCCCACAAAATACCTTTATTACAGATAGAAATACTCCTCAGTTTCCCGCGCTGTCCGGGTGGCTGGTCTCAGACGATCCCGCAGGTGAAGAAGCCAGATGTTGAGGTCCTATGCTGGTGTCGTTACACGTGGTCTGCGGCTGTGAGGCCAGTTGGACGAATTCTCTAAAACAACGTTGGAGGCGGCTTATGGTAGAGAAATTAACATTCACTTATCTGGCAACAGCTCTGGTGGACATTCCTGAAGTCAGCACGCCAATTGCACACTCCCTCAAAACTTGAGATGTCTGTGGCATTTTGTTGTGTGACAAAATTGCCCATTTTAGAGTGGCTTTTTATTGTCTCCAGCACAAGGTGCACCTGTGTAATGATCATGCTGTTTAATCAGCTTCTTGATATGCAACACATGTCAATTGGATAGATTATCTTGGAAAAGGAGAAATGCTCACTAGCCAGAATGTAAACAGATTTGTGCACAAAATTTGAGAGAAATAAGCTTTTTTTTTGCATATGGAACATTTCTGGGATCTTTTATTTCAGCTCATGAAACATGGGAATAACACTTCACATGTTGTGTTTATATTTTTGTTCAGCATAGTTTGAAATAATAATTAGGCCTATCTTTATTCTGAGATATTGTCAGCCTAATAGAACCAAAGCCCAAGGTGAAGTGGAGTTGAAGTGGAGGGCAGCAGCATCACAGTGATAATGGACATCTAGCCCTGTTTGTAACTTCATGGTTTATTCACAACTGATCTAAGAATGAAGAAAAGCCTGTGATACCTTTTCATCTGCAGGCACCCCATTGACCCCATACAACTTCAACACATTCTGTAAAATACATAACGTGTGAGTACAGAGATTATGCTAATTGCATTATAAATATATGATGGAAAACTACATGGAATACCTGAAAACTACATTGTTAGATCTAAACTGGTATTTTATTCCTTCTCTCCAGTCTCCACCATGGCTATTGGTAAAGAAGAGAGATATTCATATACGCTATATATACAAAAGTATGTGGACACGCCATCAAATTAGTGTATTTGGCTATTTCAGCCACACCCGTTGCTGACAGATGTATTAAATGGAGAACAACGGCTCAGCCGCGAAGTGGTAGGCCACACAAGCTCACAGAACGGGATCGCCAAGTGCTGAAACGCGTAGTGCATAAAAATCGTCCGTCCTCAGTTACAACACTCATTACCAAGGTCTAAACTGCCTCTGGAAGCTGTTCATCGGGAGCTTCATGAAGTGGGTTTCCATGGCTGAGCAGCCACACACAAGCCTAAGATCACCAATGTGCAATGCCAAGCGTTGGATGGAGTGATGTGAAGCGCTCCGCCATTGGACTCTGGAGTGTTCTCTGGAGTGATGAATCACTCTTCACCATCTAGCAGTCCGACGGACAAATCTGGGTTTGGCAGATGCCAGGAGAACTCTACCTGCACGGTGGCATTGTCAAAGCAAGGTCCATACAGAAATGGTCTGTTGAGATTGGTGTGGAAGAACTTGACTGGCCTGCACAGAGCCCTGACCTCAACCCTATCGAACACATTTGAGATGAATTGGAACGCCGACTGCGAGCCAGGTCTAATCGCCAAACATCAGTGCCTGACCTCACTAATGCTCTTGTGGCTGAATGGAAGCAAGTCCCTGCAGCAATGTTCCAAGTGGAAAGCCTTCCCAAAAGAGTGGAGGCTGTTATAACAACAAAGGGGGGACAAACTCCATATTAATGCCTATGATTTTGGAATGAGATGTTTGACGAGCAGCTGTCCACATACTTTTGGTCATGTAGTATGTATGTTTAAACAATAATAGATGGTTAGAGTAAAAATAGTTTCACGAATTTCAGCAACAGATAAAGAATTCCACCTCCATACAAATAATTCATGCCATTGAAGTAAACACTAGCTACCTCCCTTACCTTCCTTGGTACCTCCCTTCTTACCAGCAGCCATTTATGAAGTATTTATATTATTCTAGTCTGTTCTATGCTGTTCTATTCTATTATATTCAATTGTGTCCTATTCTGTTCTGTTCTATTCGGTTCTCTTCAATTCTATTTTGTTCTATTCTGTTCTGTTCTATTCTGTTTTGTTCAGTTCTGTTCTATTCTATTATTTTTTATTGTGTTCTATGCTATTCTATACTATTCTGTTCTAGCTGATTTGTTAATTCCTTACTTTCAGTTTCTGTGTGTATGTGTGTTGGGTTATTGCTGCTTCACGTTGAATTAAACAAACACTAATCCATTTTATCTGGGGACTCTGATGTCTGACATGTCTTTAAAACATTCAGTAGACATGGATCTGGGACATCAACCAATCAGTAGGCATGTATCTGGGACATCATCCAATCAGTAGGCATGGATCTGGGACATCAACCAATCAGTAGACATGGATCTGGGACATCAACCAATCAGTAGGCATGTATCTGGGACATCATCCAATCTGTAGGCATGGATCTGGGACATCAACCAATCAGTAGGCATGGATCTGGGACATCATCAAATCAATAGGCATGGATCTGGGACATCAACCAATCAGTAGGCATGGATCTGGGACATCATCCAATCAGTAGGCATGGATCTGGGACATCAAACAACACATCACTCATCCTGTGTATGATTAGCTTAATACTTCAAAGAGGCCTGCAAATAGGTGTTTTCTAAGCAAACACATTAGCATGGCTGCATTGTGTGGTAGTCCACCTGCATTTAACATTGGTGTACCGTACACTGTGCCTATATGAGCTCTCATTGTGCCTTTCAGGTTATTATTGCCTTGAGGCTGATGTTCAACGCCTGCCTTTTAACTGGATATGAAATACATAGGAACATCTTTATCCATGGATGATGTATTAAATCCTGTATTCTAAAAATATCATACAGTCTGCTTGTATATCCAGTAAAATGTTGTTTAGTCACTCACATGGAAGCTCAACCCGTATTGCCCTGGGCCCTGCATGTGACAAAGCAAATGGTTTTAGTGATAAAATGATTTGGTAAAAAGCATACTTTGTCTCAGCAATGCAAATGCAGACATGAGTTATGTCTGTATGCACTGCTGCCTGCCATTGTGCATAGAGAAAAAGGTAATGGGATAGCCTAACCTCAAAAATCCTAAACAAGATAAATTCATTTTACTGTTGGGGGAGAGTGCCCATACAGACATTTATTGAATAAAAGCTCAATACATCGAAACAAAGATAAAGTAAAGAAGAAAACCGATGCCAGAGATGTTTTGTTAGCTTAGAGTCCACTGGCTGTCTCTGTTGTCTGTTTCGATGCAGCCAACTTCAAATGAAGAATACTGTCAGTCTGCTGAATCAATGCAGTAGAACACAACATTAAACTCAATGTGTGTGTGTGACAGGTTTCTGCAGTACAGTGGTTAGTCAATTCCTTATTCCTTAACCTAACGTCTCATTTGGAACAATGGTCTTTACTTGAGGAGAATCCTGATAGGTTAATGTTCGTCCTCCAGGAGTCACAATGAACAACCAAGGTTGACATTGTCCTGCCAGGGCTGAGGGACGTCCTAAAATGTAGACAGGATGGGATATTTATAACTTTCTGAATACTATTTTAAAGGGATAGTTCATTCAAATCACAAATGACGTTTGTTTCCTTACCTTATATCAGTCTATGGTCTAGTCCAGGACAGAGGGCAATCCACTCTTTGGGTTTCATTAACTTTTATGTAATGGACACCTGTTAAGAATAAAATCGTGGCGTATCGTAGAGAACAATTTAAATCTAATGAAAAATATGAGCTGGCGCACACCCAGAGAAAATCATTTTATGTAGAGGTGCTGACTAACAGTGAATAAACTATAAAAATCTACAGTGCCTCACGAAAGTATTCACTTTAGCAGTATGCTTAGGGTCATTGTCCTGCTGGAAGGTGAACCTCCATCCCAGTCTCAAATCTCTGGATGACAAACCGTTTTCCTTCAAGAATTTCCCTGTATTTAGCGCCTTCCATCATTCCTTCAATTCTGTACAGTTCCCAGGCCTTGCCGATGAAAAACATCCCCACAGCATGATGCTGCCACCACCATGCTTCAATTTGGGGATTGTGTTCTCGGGGTGACGAGAGGTGTTGGGTTTGTACCAGACAGGTGGACTTTATTTATCTAATTACGTGACTTCTGAAGGTAATTGGTTGCACCAGATTTTATTTAGGGGCTTCGTAGCAAAGGGGGTGAATACATATGCACACACCACTTTCCCGTTTATTATATTTTAGAATTTTAGAATTTTAGAACACCAATTTGGACTATTTTGTGTATGTCCATTACATGAAATCCAAATAAAAATATATTTAAATTACAGGTTGAATTTTCAAAGCAGAAACTGTCTGTGGGAAAAGGTCTGTGGGAAAATGTCTGTCTATCACTTACAGCTTTGAATCAAATCAGTGCTCTAATGTTGTAACCTCATATAGCATTTGACCCCTAGTGTAGCTAGCAACCGACATTCATTTAGTTTAATGTGTCAGAAGTCATTATCAGATCGTGTATCTCTCCATCATGATCGTTTTCCCACGGAGCACTGGGGGTGGCTGATCTCTATAGAAACTGTTGGAACGATGTTCAAGATGGCTTTCAGTTAGGTAAGATGATACAAAGAGCAAAGCACTGCGTGACTGACATTAAAAACAACATGTGTCTCTGTGCTGTTCATCTGTCTTCCCAAGAACTAATGGTACGTAAGCCTTGTCTGAGCTGGAATGGACCGTAGGGCAGGAGCCTGTCTCCTGTTTCTGTAGCATTAGGCAGCTTGGACAAGACACTAATAATAACACAGGTGAAAAAACCTTGTCAATAATCTGATACAACTGCTAAAAGATTGGAACTACTTTAGGCAGAGCGTGTTGTGAATCACTGATTGTATAACTCACTCTTAACTCTCATTGAACTTGATTCTGAATTAAAAGGTCTCCAAAAGGGTTAATATTTGATTTGACAGTTAGCAGTTACATTCACCTCAATGAACTGTACATGTTTTGTCTGGGTTAGAAATCCTATGACAATAAACAACATTTTATTTGCCTGGAACTTTCCAGCTGGGAGGCAGCTATGCAGCAGTGTCCAACTTCAACAAGCTCATCAAATATGAAATGTATGAAGGAAAGTGGCCTCTGCATTATTCAAGAGGGCCACCACATGCCTTCTCCAATTTCAAGTCTATTTCACTTGTCCTCTCCATTTTGACTGCTTATTCACCAATTCCATTCAGTCTATACTCTTAAAAAAGAGGGTTCCAAAAGGGTTATTTGGCTGTCTCCATAGGAGAGCCCTTTATTGTTTTAGGTAGAAACCTTTTTGGTTCCAGGTAGAACTCTTTTGGGTCCCATGTAGAACCCTATGTGAAAAGGGTTTTACATGATATCGAGAAGGGTTCTACCTGGAACCAAAAAGGGTTCTTCAAAGGTTTCTCCTATGGGAAGAGCTGAATAGCCATAATACATTCTAGATAGCCAACATTCTTAGGAAAAAAAGGTGCTAAAATATAAACGGTATAGTAAAGTAAAATGTAATTGGATAATTGTATTCCTTTTCAGTAAAATAAATAAACAGGTACTACAGCTGTTCTGTAACCCAGCAGTGAAGGGCTCCGTCTCAATCATCTCTCCTTCCTCACAAAGTGTGCACTTGTTCACTACTTCACAACAAATCTAAAAGCATTGGATTACCGGAGACATGGGTGTGAATTTCTACCATATTTCATATACCACCAGTCATTTCCTTCAAGCCAGCGAAGGGTAGATAACAAGTGCAGCTTTTGGAGTAAGAAGAGATAATTGGGCCTTTGCCATGCAACTGTTACTTTAAATGTCCACCTGCTTCTTTCACAAACTGTAAAGTTTAAAAAGTAATTCACTTACATCAATAATGTTGTATATTTCCATTGACATGCAGCAGACATCCACATTCAGTCACTCTCATCCTTTTTAATTACTTTTCTCCATTTCTCCGTGTGTGCCAAGTCTAGCCATACAATAAGAATAAAAATGAATGCAATTTGATTTAATGAGCATCATTACTCATGTGAAAGGTGTAAGTTAATAGGATTTCTCGAGGAGATCATGTAAAAGAGAAGAGCTGACATTTTAGTGTCCTCTTAGCAGCATGGAGGATATGACCGGAATGATTAACTGTAATTTAGCAGGAGTGATCTCAGACTTTTATCAGTCTGAATTATTGCGCAACTGAAGGCAATATACAACTTCTCTGAGAGAAAGGGCCTGTGTGGCATCGATATTAGTCAGAAACATTTATTCTAGTGTCCAAAAAAAGTGTAAATAGTATAATTTTAGTTAGAAAGTCAGTCTCGTTCAAAACTGAGATGTGTAAATGACTTGAGGGTTGGGTTTTTGATTTCGACAATGCTCACTTGATCACTAGCATAGGATACACAGCTGTGCTCGATCCAATCTTACGCAGAACACACAGACAGTGAGATAGACCCGCCCAGCACAGCAGCGGATCAAACTTTTAACAAGACAACACACCACACATTTTTTTACTTGAGAAATAGTGCACCAAACACCTTATCTACTGTACATATATAACTAAAACCTCCTCAGCAAAAACTTCAAAAGTAATTACAAATTTCTTGAGTTATCTTAAATTCATTCTGACTACTTTGAGGAGGTGACACTGGCTTTGTTCCTATGGTGTCTCATGGGGGACACACATCAATAACTGTCACATCAAACCACACCCCCAAGACTGAAATCAAATATTTCTTAATGAGCAAGAGAGAAACACATGCGGAGTCGGTACATTCAGTCCAATGATGTATACTGTATAATCCCTGAATTGCTGATGCTATATATTAGCCAATGAGAGGCTTTGAAACCACCAGCCATATTGGCACAAGATAAGCAGTCCATGTTAAGAATTAATAGAATTCTACAGTATTTCAATTAAATGTTTCAAGAACAAAATTACATGTGTTTAATTGTTGTTATAGTGGGGACATTTAAAAAACATTTTTTGCTCCCATAATATAATTTAAAGGCATGCATTAAAGTGTCTGTAATTGAATAAACCGGAAGTTACTTTTCATAGCAGATTAGGAAAACATTTTTGCTAACCCTAACGCTTTTCCTAACCTTAACCAAATTCTCCTCACCTGCTACAAAAAAAAATCCCTTCTGGTCATAGCTGCACAGGGTGGCAGCGTAGCCTAGTGGTTAGAGCATTGGACTAATAACCGAAAGGTTGCAAGATCAAATCCCTGAGCTGACAAGATACAAATATGTTGTTCTGCCCCTGAAGAAGGCAGTGAACCTACTGTTTCTAGGCCGTCATTGAAAATAAGAATTTGTTCTTAACTGACTTGCCTAGTTAAATAAAATGGAAGTGGCATGTTTTTAAAGGGATACTACAACATTTTCAACGTCATATTCATCTCCAGCACCACCCCAACATCAACATATGTTGAAATGGCGTGTTTCTATGATTTCAGTAAACAAGATAGAGGAAGATAAGTGTTTCCAATTACATCATCGGTGTGCATCATGTAATTTTGACCAGTTGTGAGAAGGCATGGCCTACTAATTGCCGACTAATTGGTTGATGATATCATTGGAACCATATCTTTATTAGTACAAACAATAGAAACGCGCCATTTTCACATATGTTGATGTTGGAGTGGTGCTGAAGATGACGAATATGACATCATAAGGGCCCTAGGCCATAAATTTAGATAGACATCGCCTCATTGTATCTGTCCCATTATGGTGTCTGTGAGAGCATGGGCAGCGCCATTGAGGCCCCTCCACTTTGAAGTAGTCAATTCTCTTCTTCTAGTACCTCTATGAGTTGGCAAACAAACTGAAAGGGTGCACACTGCCACCTAGAGTGTGTTGTTTGAACAGTTATAAAGCCAAGGTTAGCGATTCGCTGCCATCTACAGAATGTTTCCTCATGAGTATAATTTCTTGGCTGATCCTTCCTGGTGAACTGGGTGGAATTATGTGATTCTTCCTCAACCCATAGGAAGTCCCACCCAGTTGACTACTTCAAAACGGTGAAAGTCCTCAATGGCGCTGCCCATACTACAACAGGCTTTTGAGTCCTATATCAATCTCTGTGATCTGGGCCTACTGCTTGCCTCCATTTTTTTCCAAACACACTGACTAATTGTTTGTTACAAAGTACAAACCTGTATATCTTATTAACTATGTTATCCCTAGTCCTAATTGTAAACGACCTAAACTGTTTTTATGGAAGATTTGACACTGTCAATTTTAAAGACGAATGTAAACAAATATGTGAGAGCATCCCCAAATCCTCTCCTGTCCAGATAACAGAGAACGAGGTGGCCTCATGCTTGTCAAATATTAAGCCACACAAAGCACCAGGCCCAGACGGACTACGAGGCAAAGTACTGAAGTTCTGCGCTGACCAGCTCAAGGGAGTCTTCACACGACTGTTCACCTCCTGCAGAGAACCTGTACAGTGCCAAACTCCTGGAAGGTGTCGGCCATTGTATCGGTGCCTAAGAAGCAGTGGTGTAAAGTACTTAAGAAAAAATACTTTAAAGTACTATTTATGTCGTTTTTGGGGTATCTGAAATTTATTTTACTATTTACTGTTGAAGTCGGAAGTTTACATACACTTAGGTTGGAGTCGTTAAAACTGGTTTTGCAACCACTCCACAAATTTCATGTTAACAAACTATAGTTTGGTTAAGTCAGTTAGGACATCTACTTTGTGCATGACACAAGTAATTTTTCCAACAATTGTGTAAAGACAGATTATATCACTTATAATTCACTGTATCACAATTCCAGTGGGTCAGAAGTTTACATACACTAAGTTGACTGTGTCTTAAAACAGCTTGGAAAATTCCAGAAAATCATGTCATGTCTTTAGAAGCTTCTGATAGGCTAATTGACATCAATTGAGTCAATTGGAGGTGTACCTGTGTATGTATTTCAAGGCCTACCTTCAAACTCATTGTTTATTTACTTGACATCATGGGAAAATCAAAAGAAATCAGCCAATTGTAGACCTCCACAAATCTGGTTCATCCTTGGGAGCAATTTCCAAACGCCTGAAGGTACCACGTTCATCTGTACAAACAATAGTACGCAAGTATAAACATCATGGGACCGTGTTTATACTTGCCATCATACCGCTCAGGAAGGAGACACATTCTGTCTTCCAGAGATGGACGCACTTCTGTGTGAAAAGTGCAAATAAAATCCCAGCGAACTACAGCAAAGGACCTTGTGAAGATGCTGGAGGAAACAGGTACAAAAGTATCTCCACAGTAAAATGAGTCCTATACCGCTCAGCAAGAAAGAAGCCACTTCCCCAAAACCGCCATAAAAAAGCCAGACTATGGTTCACAACTGCACATGGGGAAAAAGATCGCACTTTTTGGAGAAATGTCCTCTGGTCTGATGAAACAAAAATATAACTGTTTGGCCATAATGACCATCGTTATGTTTGGAGGAAAAAGGGGGAGGCTTGCAAGCCAAAGAGCACCATCCCAAACGTGAAGCACGGGGGTGGCAGCATCATGTTGTGGGGGTGCTTTACTGCAGGAGGGACTGGTGCACTTCACAAAATAGATGGCATCATGAGGCAGGAAAATGATATGGATATATTGAAGCAACATCTCAAGACATCAGTCAGGAAGTTAATGCTTGGTCGCAAATGGGTCTTCCAAATGGACAATGGCCCCAAGCATACTTCCAAAGTTGTGGCAAAATGGCTTAAGGACAACAAAGTCAAGGTATTGGAGTGGCCATCACAAAGTCCTGACCTCAATCTTATAGAAGATTTGTGGGCAGAACTGAAAAAGCATGTGCGAGCAAGGAGGCCTACAAACTTGACTCAGTTACACCAGCTCTGTCAGGAGGAATGGGCCAAAATTCACACAACTTATTGTGGGAAGCTTGTAGAAGGCTACCCGAAACGTTTGGTCTAAGTTAAACAATTTAAAGGCAATGCTACCAAATACTAATTGCGTGAATGTAAACTTCTGACCCACTGGGAATGTGATGAAAGAAATAAAAGCTGAAATAAATAATTCTCTCTACTATTATTCTGATATTTCACATTCTTAAAATAAAGCGGTGATCCTAACTGACCTAAGACAGGTAATTTTTACTAGGATTACATTTCAGGAATTGTGAAAAACTGAGTTTAAATGTATTTGGCTAAGGTGTATGTAAACTTGTTACATTGTTGGTAAGCACCTTACCTTTTCCATAGCAGATCAACTGGAGCCGTTACAGTTTGCCTATAAGGCACAGAGGGGGACTGAGGATGCTACCCTGACCTTGCTGAACATGGTGGCTAGTCACATTCAACATGTAAACTCAGGAGCACACATTTTATTTATTGATTTTCATTACAATGCAAATACACATACTGCTGAAATGACTACTGGACCTGAACGTCAACGGAGGCCTCGGTAGGTTGGATCAAGGACTTTTTAACTGACCGCCCACACAGCGTCCTCATGAATGGGGCCCTCTCTGATGAACTGACCCTGAACACAGGTGCGCTCAGTTGGTGTGTCCTTTCACTGTTGTTGTTCTCTATCTACACTAATGAGATGAAGATCCAAGGAAACAATGTGAGCCTTTTCAAGTACGTGGATGACATGGCTCTGGTGGGACTCTTTAAAAGATGCTACATCAGATGTGGACAGCTATTTTAAACAGACCAACAACCTTCAAGAATGGTGCTGGTCAAGTGGCCTCCCCATCAATGTGGAAAAGACAAAGGATCTGATCACCAATTGAAACAACATCGCAGTGTCCCAACCACTCTCTCTGAACAACCAACCAGTGGAGGACCCGCTAACGCTTTGGACACTCGCCTTCAACTTGTTTACGCTGCTGTGCGTTTTTGTTGCCGTTTTTACTTTGCTACCTGACGGTTTTTACTTTTTAATTACCGTATATTTTTACTTTTTCCCTCACTCAACTTTTTTTTCATTCAACTTTCCTACCCCGGAGGTTTTATCTGGACATGGTTCGTCAGGACTTCAAACAGCCGAAGCTAAGTAACATTAACATGATGCCTTCTAATTGCAGTCGTTGTACTCATAATATACAGGAGAACGATCGCCTTACGGCAAGGATAGCTGTGCTGCAAGCCCAGCTTCAGACGCAATCGTTAGGCAAGGGTCATTTCAGTGTAGGAAAGGATGAAACAGCGTCTGTGCCACCAGCAAGTACAGATAGTAACGTTAGTATAAACCCCCTCGCACGGTCCCCGCAGCCGGACATCTTTCTCATGGCGTCTGGAGGGAAACGCTGTAGGAATGCTCAACCGGTGTCGCTTATTCAGCCGACAGAAACTTTCAACCGGTTCTCCCCGTTAAGCGAGTCGGAGTCGGAGGCCGAGACTTCTCTGGTCTCTGCTCCTCCCGTTGTGGGGTCTGAGACGCCGACGGCTCCCACCATTAGCTCTGACAAATTGAAAACCCTAGTCATTGGCGACTCCATTACCCGCAGTATTAGACTTAAAACTAATCATCCAGCGATCATACACTGTTTACCAGGGGGCAGGGCTACCGACGTTAAGGCTAATCTAAAGACGGTGCTGGCTAAAGCTAAAACTGGCGAGTGTAGAGAGTATAGAGATATTGTTATCCACGTCGGCACCAACGATGTTAGGATGAAACAGTCAGAGGTCACCAAGCGCAACATAGCTTCAGCATGTAAATCAGCTAGAAAGATGTGTCGGCATCGATTAATTGTCTCTGGCCCCCTCCCAGTTAGGGGGAGTGATGAGCTCTACAGCAGAGTCTCACAACTCAATCGCTGGATGAAAACTGTTTTCTGCCCCTCCCAAAAGATAGAATTTGTAGATAACTGGCCCTCTTTCTGGGATTCACCCACAAACAGGACCAAGCCTGGCCTGCTGAGGAGTGACAGACTCCATCCTAGCTGGAGGGGTGCTCTCATCTTATCTACGAACATAGACAGGGCTCTAACTCCTCTAGCTCCACAATGAAATAGGGTGCAGGCCAGGCAACAGGCTGTTAGCCAGCCTGCCAGCTTAGTGGAGTCTGCCACTAGCACAGTTAGCGTAGTCAGCTCAGCTTTCCCCATTGAGACCGTGTCTGTGCCTCGATCTAGGTTGGGCAAAATTAAAAATGGCGGTGTTCGCCTGAGTAATCTTACTAGTATAAAGACCTCCTCCATTCCTGCCATTATTGAAAGAGATTGTGATACTTCACATCTCAAAATTGGGTTACTTAATGTTAGATCCCTCACTTCCAAGGCAGTTATAGTCAATGAACTAATCACTGATCATAATCTTGATGTGATTGGCCTGACTGAAACATGGCTTAAGCCTGATGAATTTACTGTGTTAAATGAGGCCTCACCCCCTGGTTACACTAGTGACCATACCCCCCGTGCATCCGGCAAAGGCGGAGGTGTTGCTAACATTTACGATAGCAAATTTCAATTTACAAAAAAAAAAACAATGACGTTTTCGTCTTTTGAGCTTCTAGTCATGAAATCTATGCAGCCTACTCAATCACTTTTTATAGCTACTGTTTACAGGCCTCCTGGGCCATATGCAGTGTTCCTTACTGAGTTCCCTGAATTCCTATCGGATCTTGTAGTCATAGCAGATAATATTCTAATTTTTGGTGACTTTAACATTCACATGGAAAAGTCCACAGACCCACTCCAAAAGGCTTTCGGAGCCATCATCGACTCAGTGGGTTTTGTCCAACATGTCTCTGGACCTACTCACTGCCACAGTCATACTCTGGACCTAGTTTTGTCCCATGGAATAAATGTTGTGGATCTTAATGTTTTTCCTCATA
Organism: Salmo trutta; assembly: GCF_901001165.1. Classification (NCBI taxonomy): domain Eukaryota; kingdom Metazoa; phylum Chordata; class Actinopteri; order Salmoniformes; family Salmonidae; genus Salmo; species Salmo trutta. Next base: position 3,882,721 of record NC_042961.1, on the reverse strand, counting down.
ATCCTGGATTATCGGACCACCATTTTATTGCGTTTACAATTGCAACAAATAATCTGCTCAGACCCCAACCAAGGAAGATTAAAAGTCGTGCTATAAATTCTCAGACAACCCAAAGATTCCTTGATGCCCTTCCAGACTCCCTCTGCCTACCCAAGGACGTCAGAGGACAAGAATCAGTTAACCACCTAACCGAGGAACTCCATTTAACCTTGCGCAATACCCTAGATGCAGTTGCACCCCTAAAAATTAAAAACATCTGTCATAAGAAACTAGCTCCCTGGTATACAGAAAATACACGAGCTCTGAAGCAAGCTTCCAGAAAATTGGAATGGAAATGGCGCCACACTAAATTGGAAGTCTTCCGACTAGCTTGGAAAGACAGTACCGTGCAGTATCGAAGAGCCCTCACTGCTGCACGATCATCCTATTTTTCCAACTTAATTGAGGAAAATAAGAACAATCCGAAATTTCTTTTTGACACTGTCGCAAAGCTAACTAAAAAGCAGCATTCGCAAATGGAGGATGGCTTTCACTTCAGCAGTAATAAATTTATGAACTTCTTTGAGGAAAAGATCATGATCATTAGAAAGCAAATTACGGACTCCTCTTTAAATCTGGGTATTCCTCCAGGGCTCCATTGTCCTGAGTCTGCACAACTCTGCCAGGACCTAGGATCAAGGGAGATACTAAAGTGTTTTAGTACTATATCTCTTGACATAATGATGAAAATAATCATGGCCTCCAAACCCTCAAGCTGCATACTGGACCCTATTCCAACTAAACTACTGAAAGAGCTGCTTCCTGTGCTTGGCCCTCCTATGTTGAACATAATAAACGGCTCTCTATCCACCGGATGTGTACCAAGCTCACTAAAAGTGGCAGTAATAAAGCCTCTCTTGAAAAAGCCGAATCTTGACCCAGAAATTATAAAAAACTATCGGCCTATATCGAATCTTCCATTCCTCTCAAAAATGTTAGAAAAAGTTGTTGTGCAGCAACTCACTGCCTTCCTGAAGACAAACAATGTATACGAAACGCTTCAGTCTGGTTTTAGACCCCATCATAGCACTGAGACTGCACTTGTGAAGGTGGTAAATGACCTTTTAATGACGTCAGACCGAGGCTCTGCATCTGTCCTCATGCTCCTAGATCTTAGTGCCGCTTTTGATACCATCGATCACCACATTCTTTTGGAGAGATTGGAAACCCAAATTGGTCTACATGGACAAGTTCTGGCCTGGTTTAGATCTTATCTGTTGGAAAGATATCAGTTTGTCTCTGTGAATGGTTCGTCCTCTGACAAATCAATTGTACATTTCGGTGTTCCTCAAGGTTCCGTTCTAGGACCACTATTGTTTTCACTATATATTTTACCTCTTGGGGATGTCATTCGAAAACATAATGTTAAATTTCACTGCTATGCGGACGACACACAGCTGTACATTTCAATGAAACATGGTGAAGCCCCAAAATTGCCCTCGCTAGAAGCCTGTGTTTCAGACATAAGGAAGTGGATGGCTGCAAATTTTCTACTTTTAAACTCGGACAAAACAGAGATGCTTGTCCTAGGTCCCAAGAAACAAAGAGATCTTCTGTTGAATCTGACAATTAATCTGGATGGTTGTACAGTCGTCTCAAATAAAACTGTGAAGGACCTCGGCGTTACTCTGGACCCTGATCTCTCTTTTGAAGAACATATCAAGACTGCTTCAAGGACAGCTTTTTTCCATCTACGTAACATTGCAAAAATCAGAAACTTTCTGTCCAAAAATGACGCAGAAAAATTAATCCATGCTTTTGTTACTTCTAGGCTCGACTACTGCAATGCTCTACTTTCCGGCTACCCGGATAAAGCACTAAACAAACTTCAGTTAGTGCTAAATACGGCTGCTAGAATCCTGACTAGAACCAAAAAATTTGATCATATTACTCCAGTGCTAGCCTCCCTACACTGGCTTCCTGTTAAGGCAAGGGCTGATTTCAAGGTTTTACTGCTAACCTACAAAGCATTACATGGGCTTGCTCCTACCTATCTTTCCGATTTGGTCCTGCCGTACATACCTACACGTACGCTACGGTCACAAGACGCAGGCCTCCTAATTGTCCCTAGAATTTCTAAGCAAACGGCTGGAGGTAGGGCTTTCTCCTATAGAGCTCCATTTTTATGGAATGGTCTGCCTACCCATGTGAGAGACGCAGACTCAGTCTCAACCTTTAAGTCTTTACTGAAGACTTATCTCTTCAGTAGGTCCTATGATTAAGTATAGTCTGGCCCAGGAGTGTGAAGGTGAACGGAAAGGCTGGAGCAACAAACCGCCCTTGCTGTCTCTGCCTTGTCGGTTCCCCTCTTCCCACTGGGATTCTCTGCCTCTAACCCTTTTACAGGGGCTGAGTCACTGACTTACTGGTGTTCTTCCATGCCGTCCATGGGAGGGGTGCGTCACTTGAGTAGGTTGAGCCACTGACGTGGTCTTCCTGTCTGGGTTGGCGCCCCCCCCTTGGGTTGTGCCGTGGCGGAGATCTTTGTGGGCTATACTCGGCCTTGTCTTCGGACGGTAAGTTGGTGGTTGTAGATATCCCTCTAGTGGTGTGGGGGCTGTGCTTTGGCAAAGTGGGTGGGGTTATATCCTGCCTGTTTGGCCCTGTCCGGGGGTATCATCGGATGGGGCCACAGTGTCTTCTGATCCCTCCTGTCTCAGCCTCCAGTATTTATGCTGCAGTAGTTTATGTGTCGGGGGGCTAGGGTCAGTCTGTTACATCTGGAGTATTCTCTTGTCTTATCCGGTGTCCTGTGTGAATGTAAATATGCTCTCTCTAATTCTCTCTTTCTTTCTTTCTCTCGGAGGACCTGAGCCCTAGGACCATGCCTCAGGACTACCTGGCATGATGACTCCTTGCTGTCCCCAGTCCACCTGGCCATGCTTCTGCTCCAGTTTCAACTGTTCTGCCTGCGGCTACGGAACCCTGACCTGTTCACCGGACGTGCTTGTTGCACCCTCGACAATTACTATGATTATTATTATTTGACCATGCTGGTCATTTACGAACATTTTAACATCTTGACCATGTTCTGTTATAATATCCACCCGGCACAGCCAGAAGAGGACTGGCCACCACTCATAGCCTGGTTCCTCTCTAGGTTTCTTCCTAGGTTTTTGGCCTTTCTCAGGAGTTTTTCCTAGGGAGTTTTTCCCAGCCACCGTGCTTCTTTCACATGCATTGCTTGCTGTTTGGGGTTTTAGGCTGGGTTTCTGTACAGCACTTTGAGATTTCAGCTGATGTACGAAGGGCTATATAAATAAATTTGATTTGATTTGATTTGGAGGTGGTTGGGTATTTCAAATACCTAGGGACACAAATTGATAACAACCTGAGTTTTACAGAGAATTCATACTGTATTTTTTTAAAGAAAGCCAGCACCTGTTTTAAATCAGGAAATTTAAGGGGTTTGGTGTCAGCCAGGATGTTCTGGTGAGGGCGTACAGCAGCTTGGTGGAGAGCATCCTCACATTCAATATGACCGTCTGGTATGGTAATCTGAGCATGAGGAGCAAAACCAAACTGACAAGAATAGTAAACACAGCCAGCAAAATAATTGGTCGACCACAGGCACATTTGAGTAGTCTGTTCCACAAGGCAAACAAAAAGATGGCACTGGCTGTCGTTGGCGACTACTCCTACCCTCTACACCCTCAGTTTGAGAGGCTTCAGAATGCCCATGGCCAAGAAGAACGTGTTCAAACATGAATGTGTTCCTTGTGCTGTTGGACTACTAAATGCGAAGTAAATTGTATCTGTATATGTACTTATCTATCTAGTGCAGTTGGGACAGTGATCGGTTGTGAGATAATGTATTAATGTCCTGTATGTTGTTAGTGGATGCAACATGATGGACTGACTGGTTTAAATGTGTCTGATGTAAGAATGTATGTGTATGTGATCCTTTTAATGGAAGGTGATGCCAAAGAAACATGTCCATCCTGGATGGACAATACATTTTTATTATATTCTATTCTATGTATATCTTATTAACTATATTATCCCTAGTCCTAATTCAAACATGTATAGCTCATTAACTATGTTCTCCCTAGTCCTAATTCAAACATGTATAGCTCATTAACTATGCTATCCCTAGTCCTAATTCAAACATGTATAGCTCATTAACTATGTTCTCCCTAGTCCTAATTCAAACATGTATAGCTCATTAACTATGCTATCCCTAGTCCTAATTCAAACATGTATAGCTCATTAATTATGTTCTCCCTAGTCCTAATTCAAACATGTATAGCTCATTAACTATGCTATCCCTAGTCCTAATTGAAACATGTATAGCATGTATAGCCTAATTCAAACATGTATAGCTCATTAACTATGCTATCCCTAGTCCTAATTCAAACATGTATAGCTCATTAACTATGTTCTCCCTAGTCCTAATTCAAACATGTATAGCTCATTAACTATGCTATCCCTAGTCCTAATTCAAACATGTATAGCTCATTAATTATGTTCTCCCTAGTCCTAATTGAAACATGTATAGCTCATTAACTATGCTATCCCTAGTCCTAATTGAAACATGTATAGCTCATTAACTATGCTATCCCTAGTCCTAATTGAAACATGTATAGCTCATTAACTATGCTATCCCTAGTCCTAATTGAAACATGTATAGCTCATTAACTATGCTAACCCTAGTCCTAATTGAAACATGTATAGCTCATTAACTATGTTCTCCCTAGTCCTAATTCAAACATGTATAGCTCATTAACTATGCTATCCCTAGTCCTAATTCAAACATGTATAGCTCATTAACTATGTTCTCCCTAGTCCTAATTCAAACATGTATAGCTCATTAACTATGCTATCCCTAGTCCTAATTCAAACATGTATAGCTCATTAATTATGTTCTCCCTAGTCCTAATTCAAACATGTATAGCTCATTAACTATGCTATCCCTAGTCCTAATTCAAACATGTATAGCTCATTAACTATGCTATCCCTAGTCCTAATTGAAACATGTATAGCTCATTAACTATGCTATCCCTAGTCCTAATTGAAACATGTATAGCTCATTAACTATGCTATCCCTAGTCCTAATTGAAACATGTATAGCTCATTAACTATGTTATCCCTAGTCCTAATTCAAACATGTACAGTTGAAGTCGGAAGTTTACATACACTTAGGTTGGAATCATTAAAACTCGTTTTTCAACCACTCCACAAATTTAGTGTTAACAAACTATAGTTTTGGCAAGTCGGTTAGGACATCTACTTTGTGCATGACACAAGTAATTTTTCCAACAATTCACTTTTCACTTTTTCACAATTCCAGTGGGTCAGAAGTTTACATACACTAAGTTGATTGTGCCTTAAACAGCTTGGAAAATTCCAGAAAATGATGTCATGGCTTTAGAAGCTTCTGATAGTCTAATTGACATAATTTGAGTCAATTGGAGGTGTACCTGTGGATGTATTTCAAGGCCTACCTTCAAACTCAGTGCCTCTTTGCTTGACATCATGGGAAAATCTAAAGTAATCAGCCAAGACCTCAGAAAAATAATTCTAGACCTCCACAAGTCTGATTCATCCTTGGGAGCAATTTCCAAACGCCTGAAGGTACCACGTTCATCTGTTCAGACAATTGTACGCAAGTATAAACACCATGGGACCACGCAGCCGTCATACCGCTCAGGAAGGAGACGCTTTCTGTCTTCCAGAGATGAACGTACTTTGGTGCGAAAAGTGCAAATCAATCCCAGAACAACAGCAAAGGACCCTGTGAAGATGCTGGAGGAAACAGGTACAAAAGTATCTATATCCACAGTAAAACGAGTCCTACATCGACATAACCTGAAAGGCCGCTCAGCAAGGAAGAAGGCACTGCTCCAAAACCACCATAAAAAAAGCCAGATTACGGTTTGGGGACACATGGGGACACATGGGGACAAAGATCATACTTTTTGGATAAATGTCCTCTGGTCTGATGAAACAAAAATAGAACTGTTTGGCCATAATGACTATCGTTATGTTTGGAGGAAAAAGGGGGAGGCTTGCAAGCCGAAGGACACCATCCCAACCGTGAAGCATGGGGTGGCAGCATCATGTTGTGGGGGTGCTTTGCTGCAGGATGGACTGGTGCACTTCACAAAATAGATGGCATCATAAGGAAGGAAAATGATGTGGATATATTGAAGCAACATCTCAAGACATCAGTCAGGAAGTTAATGTTTGGTCGCAAATGGGTCTTCCCAATGGACAATGCGTACTTCCAAAGTTGTGGCAAAATGGCTTAAGGACAACAAAGTCAAGGTATTGGAGTGACCATCACAAGCCCTGACCTCAATCCTATAGAAGATTTGTGGGCAGAACTGAAAAAGCATGTGCAAGCAAGGATGCCTACTGGGCATGTGATGAAAGAAATAAAAGCTGAAATAAATCATTCTCTCTACTATTATTCTGACATTTCACATTTTTTAAATAAAGTGGGGATCCTAACTGACCTAAAACATGGAGTTTTTACTAGGATTAAATGTCAGGAATTGTGAAAAACGAGTTTAAATGTATTTGGCTAAGGTGTATGTAAACTTCCAACTTCAACTGTATATGTCAATAACTATGTTATCCCTAGTCCTAATTCAAACATGTTTATCTCATTAACTAAGTTATCCCTAGTCCTAATTCAAACATTGTGTATTATAACGGGTGAATCAACAGACGGTAGAGTCTGTTAATCATGTAGCCTATTTAGAAATATTTCACTTTGTTTAAAATGACAACCTGTTCTACTCGTGTACTGGTAAATTCATGGCTTTACCCACAGGTTTCACACCTTTTCTTATTTTCAGTGTAAATAAATACCACTTATTTTTCCACCTGATCTACTGGCTTCGGCTCCACACCAACTAAATCTTTTTTATTCAACCTTTATTTATAGGCAAGTCCGTTAACACATTCTTATTTACAATGACGGCCTACACCGTCCAAACCCCAGGCTACCGGGTTCGCTATCTTATCAGACTCTAAATGACCAGATCATTCATTATCAGAGTGAAAATTCAAATGTAGCTACACTGGAGCTCTGGACTAAATCAATTTAACACCCAATAGAACTTTCTAATATTTAGTAATGGAATATCGGTGATTAAGAAGCCAGGATCTAAATGGGTGTCACTCAGCTAAAATTTGACAGATAAACTCTCTCGCCAAGACAGATAGATTTCCTTGATCGTTTTCAGTCCCAAATTAGTGCTACGTTCCAGCCTAGAACGCAGGGACACCATGAAGGGCAAGACATCCTTCAACAACATGAACATTCTAATCTGAAATGACTGGAGGGTCTCATTAAATTTCCATGGTTTACGTCCCAATTGGCAGTGCACTAGCCTATACTTTTGCTCCACAGCCCTGCTCGAAGGTACTGCGTTTATTGTGTATAGGGTGACATTTGCGACGTCCACCACAAAACTGGAACTTTCATTGCACTCATGTTTTGCAAAATAGGTCAGTGTTGTTTTTTGCCTGTCTGAGCTGGGGAGGAAACATCCAAAAGATTGATCCAACAAGCTAATTTAAAGAAGGCCGACTCAACAGTAGGTCTACTCTACCACATGATCATTGTCGTGTATCTATCTATCTGTCTGATGTGGTCTGTCTCTCTGTTGGCAACGTTGTATCCTCTGTATCTTCTGTATCCTCTGTATGTGATGTCAATAGAAGCACATGGTCCGGGTTTGTTGCAGGAAGTGAAGATGGCGGACCAGTCGTTGCTATCTGAGTCTGCTCTCGGGTGGTCTATTTTCGCCCTTGTATTTTTGGTAAGCACACTCAAGTCGCTGCAGAATCTCGAAATATTACCCTGTATATGTACTGGATGACTTTCCTTTGGCCACAGTTGTCTTTGTCACGCTCAGTTCGCTACAGCTTTACGTAGCTAGCAATCTAGCTAGCTAACGTTAGCTAGTTTGACAGCTGTCATGGCTTAGTTAGCTAACGTTGTAGCTATCTAGCTAACCTGCCTCTAATAGCCTCGCTAATACCATATAAATATCTAACTGTTGAAGCTAATTAATTCGTTTACAGTGTAATAGTGAATAATTGTTGTTGTCATGTTCGTATCTATCAGTTTTACCAAGCAATGATAGCTAGTATACAGTAGTTTGCATGAAGTTAGCTAGTTGCTAACAGGTAGCTATTGGATTATGCCTGCTTCTAAGTTAAATGTCAAAGTTTAACTTGAAGTAGACTTCTCCTCCTTTATTTGTAAAGAAGAATTTAGCTAACTAACTACATACATTATCAATTGTTAGTTAGTTGGCTAGTTAGCCTGCACAATGTCACATGACTGCAGACAGCTACATTTACAGAGGCGCTGCTGAGCCTGCCTGCTACAGTAATTTCCGTTTTCATATCAGTCAGGAAGGCTTTGTACCTAGCTAGTGATTATAATAGCCAATATAGCTTAGAGGAACTTGTTTTTGTTTTCTTTTAGCTAACACGCTGAAACACCAGATTGGTTTCTGATTTGCTCCCCCTCTCTATTTATTATGCAACGCAATCCTCTCAATGGGTCTTAGTTTAGATGCAAAGCTTGTGTCATTACCTGGCAAAACACACAGGCATGGGCTAGTGTTAATTGATCCGGTCTCTGGATGGCATCCCTTCAGGATCTGAGCAGCCAATGGGCTTTAGCAGTGTCCTAACAGTTTAGGACTAGGCAACATGTGTCCCTGGAATACGACCTTGTGATTCTGGAGCTCCAGCACCATTGTATGTGTGTGTGTGTGTGTGTCCCAAATAACACCCAGTTCCCTGTGTGTGTCCCAAATAGCACCCTGTTCCCTATGTGTGTGTCCCAAATAGAACCCTGTTCCCTATGTCCCCCCCCAAATAACACCCTGTTCCCTATGTGTCCCCCCCCAAATAACACCCTGTTCCCTATGTGTCCCCCCCAAATAGCACCCTATTCCCTATGTGTGTCCCCCCAAATAGCACCCTGTTCCCTATGTGTCCCCCCAAATAGCACCCTGTTCCCTATGTGTGTCCCCCCAAATAGCACCCTGTTCCCTATGTGTCCCCCCCAAATAGCACCCTGTTCCCTATGTGTGTCCCCCCCAAATAGCACCCTGTTCCCTATGTGTGTCCCCCCAAATAACACCCTGTTCCCTATGTGTGTGTGTCCCAAATAACACCCTGTTCCCTATGTGTGTGTCCCAGATAACACCCTGTTCCCTATGTGTGTGTGTGTCCCAAATAACACCCTGTTCCCTATGTGTGTGTGTGTCCCAAATAACACCCTGTTCCCTATGTGTGTGTGTGTCCCAAATAACACCCTGTTCCCTATGTGTTCCCCCCCAAATAACACCCTGTTCCCTATGTGTTCCCCCCCCAAATAACACCCTGTTCCCTATGTGTTCCCCCCCAAATAACACCCTGTTCCCTATGTGTTCCCCCCCAAATAACACCCTGTTCCCTATGTGTGTGTCCCAAATAACACCCTGTTCCCTATGTGTTCCCCCCCAAATAACACCCTGTTCCCTATGTGTTCCCCCCCCAAATAACACCCTGTTCCCTATGTGTGTGTCCCCCAAATAAAACCCTGTTCCCTATTTGTGTGTCCCAAATAACACCTTGTTCCCTATGTGTGTCCCAAATAACACCTTGTTCCCTATGTGTGTATCCCCCAAATAACACCCTGTTCCCTGTGTGTCCCAAATAACACCCTGTTCCCTGTGTGTCCCCCCCCAAATAACACCCTGTTCCCTATGTGTGTGTCCCCCAAATAACACCCTGTTCCCTATGTGTGTGTGGGTCCCAAATAACCCCCTGTTCCCTATGTGCTTGTGTCCCAAATGACACCCTATTCCCTATGTGTGTGTGGGTCCCAAATAACACCCTGTTCTATATGTAGTGCATTATTTTTGACTAGGGCCCATAGTGCACTGCGTTTGACCAGAGCCCAATGGGGAATAGGGTGCCATTTGGGATGCAACAACCCCATCTCTGCTGTCCCTTTTAATTTTACATTGAAAAGGATTGGATGATCAAATTCCATCTATCAATGGATGGGTCTTCATTGAAATAAAAAAGGGCTTTATTAGTGCAATCTGGCCTTAATGGCCACGTACTCTTAAAATCTCCAACCGGCACAGCCAGAAGAGGACTGGCCACACCTCAGAGCCTGGTTCCTCTCTACGTTTCTTCCTAGGTTCCTGCCTTGCTAGGGAGTTTTTCCTAGCCACTGTGCCTCTACATCTCCATTGCTTTCTGTTTGGGGTTTTAGGCTGGGTATCTGTATAAGCACTTTGTGAGATCTGCTGATGTAAAAAGGGATTTATAAATTGATTTGATTTGATAACAGTCTGCGTGAAAAGGGTTGATGCGACTGGCAATTTAAACAAGTTTCAACAACACTTTTGCAAAGTAATTCATTTGTAGTGGTGATTTAATTTGTGAATATTGTAAATGGAAACATCTGAGTGTTGTTGCTGGCTGCATTGGTGTCAGAAGTGGGATATCATAATGAGCCTACTGAGCTAAGAGTCATTCCAATAACAATGAACTGTAAACACTCTGATGTTCTGACAGCTGATGCGACCCAATAACGTTTTGATATTTGACGTGATAACTCTAACCATTGTTTTTCCATCCACAGGTGATCCTGTCCTTCTGTTGGGTCTACATCAGGAAGTACCAGAGCCGCCAAGAGAGTGAGGTCATCTCAACCATCACTGCAATATGCGCATTGGCCATTGCACTGATAACCTCTGCACTTCTTCCAGTGGATATATTCCTAGTGTCTTACATGAAGCACCCTAACGGTACTTACAAGGTATGTATTCAGCTGCTTCATAAGCCCTGAGACTTAGGCCTATGTCATTTAAGACAATTTGAGTTCAATGATATAGCAGCTTATAATAGTAGCTCATGTTGTTGTCCATTTTAAACAAAAAAAGCCATTAGGCCTACTCCTGGGCTAAAAAGCATGCTTGATGGATAATCTTTATTCTGGGAAACCAGTCCTTAGTTTTCAACTCATTGTCAGAGACCAAGGAATTTGTCTGCAAAGAGGTGATATTTGATGATTACGCTAGTCAAATATCCTTGATGATTCAAGCATGACATGCTTGTGAACGATACTAGCCTGGGAGACGGTCTGTTTCTGCTCTCCTGACAACTCCTAATGGAACTGTCATGCCAAACATGTTTAGCTTGACAATGGAGTAGGCAAAAGCATGAACAGATCAGGGACCAGACTAGAACGATACACAGCAGCACAAAGAGGCCTCCATTCATGAACCAGGGTTTATTACACTACCAGTGGTCTACTCTACCATAAATATGATGGTAATGACTAATAACTGACTACCAGTGGTCTAGTCTACCTTAAAGATATTATGTTAATGACTAATAACTGACTACCAGTGGTCTGCTCTACCTTAAAGATATTATGTTAATGACTAATAACTGACTACCAGTGGTCTGCTCTACCTTAAAGATATTATGTTAATGACTAATAACTGACTACCAGTGGTCTGCTCTACCTTAAAGATATTATGTTAATGACTGACAGTACCAGTGGTCTGCTCTACCTTAAATATATTATGTTAATGACTAATAACTGACTACCAGTGGTCTGCTCTACCTTAAAGATATTATGTTAATGACTAATAACTGACTACCAGTGGTCTGCTCTACCTTAAAGATATTATGTTAATGACTGACAGTACCAGTGGTCTGCTCTACCTTAAATATATTATGTTAATGACTAATAACTGACTACCAGTGGTCTGCTCTACCTTAAAGATATTATGTTAATGACTAATAACTGACTACCAGTGGTCTGCTCTACCTTAAAGATATTATGTTAATGACTGACAGTACCAGTGGTCTGCTCTACCTTAAATATATTATGTTAATGACTAATAACTGACTACCAGTGGTCTGCTCTACCTTAAAGATATTATGTTAATGACTAATAACTGACTACCAGTGGTCTGCTCTACCTTAAATATATTATGTTAATGACTAATAACTGACTACCAGTGGTCTGCTCTACCTTAAAGATATTATGTTAATGACTAATAACTGACTACCAGTGGTCTGCTCTACCTTAAAGATATTATGTTAATGACTAATAACTGACTACCAGTGGTCTGCTCTACCTTAAATATATTATGTTAATGACTAATAACTGACTACCAGTGGTCTGCTCTACCTTAAAGATATTATGTTAATGACTAATAACTGACTACCAGTGGTCTGCTCTACCTTAAAGATATTATGTTAATGACTAATAACTGACTACCAGTGGTCTGCTCTACCTTAAAGATATTATGTTAATGACTAATAACTGACTACCAGTGGTCTGCTCTACCTTAAATATATTATGTTAATGACTGTAATAACTGACTACCAGTGGTCTGCTCTACCTTAAATATATTATGTTAATGACTAATAACTGACTACCAGTGGTCTGCTCTACCTTAAAGATATTATGTTAATGACTAATAACTGACTACCAGTGGTCTGCTCTACCTTAAAGATATTATGTTAATGACTGTAATAACTGACTACCAGTGGTCTGCTCTACCTTAAAGATATTATGTTAATGACTGTAATAACTGACTACCAGTGGTCTGCTCTACCTTAAAGATATTATGTTAATGACTAATAACTGACTACCAGTGGTCTGCTCTACCTTAAATAGATTGTTAATGACTAATAACTGACTACCAGTGGTCTGCTCTACCTTAAAGATATTATGTTAATGACTAATAACTGACTACCAGTGGTCTGCTCTACCTTAAATATATTATGTTAATGACTAATAACTGACTACCAGTGGTCTGCTCTACCTTAAAGATATTATGTTAATGACTAATAACTGACTACCAGTGGTCTGCTCTACCTTAAAGATATTATGTTAATAACTGTAATAACTGACTACCAGTGGTCTGCTCTACCTTAAAGATATTATGGTAATGACTAATAACTGACTACCAGTGGTCTGCTCTACCTTAAAGATATTATGTTAATGACTGTAATAACTGACTACCAGTGGTCTGCTCTACCTTAAATAGATTATGTTAATGACTGACAGTACAAAAACCACATAAAAAAAACAAGCCATGAGGTCAAAGCAATTGTCCGTAGAGCTCAGAGACAGGATTATGTCGAGGCACAGGTCTGGGGAAGGGTACCAAAACATGTCTACAGCATTGAAGAACAAGAACACAGTGGCCTCCATCATTCTTAAATGGAAGAAGTTTGGAACCACCAAGACTCTTCCTAGAGCTGGCCCCCCGGCCAAATTGAGCAATCGGGGGAGAAGGGCCTTGGTCAGGGAGGTGACCAAGAACCCGATGGTCACTCTGACAGAGCTCCAGGGTGACTCTGTGGAAATGGGAGAATCTTCCAGAAGGACAACCATCTCTGCATCACTCCATCATAAAGGCCTTTATGGTAGAGTGGCCAGACGGAAGCCACTCCTTTGTAAAAGGCACATGACAGCCCGTTTGGAGTTTGCCAAAAGGCACCCAAATGACTCTCAGACCATGAGAAACAAGATTCTCTGGTCTGATGAAACCAAGATTTGGCTTGAATGCCAAGCGTCACGTCTGGAGGAAACCTGGCACCATCCCTACGGTGAAGCATGGTGGTGACAGCATCATGCTGTGGGGATCTTTTTCAGCGGCAGGGACTGGGAGAGTAGTCAGGATCGAGGGAAAGATGAACGGAGTAAAGTACAGAGAGATCCTTTGAAAAAATGCTGACTGGGGAGGTCAGTTGGTAGAGCATGGTGTTGCAACGCCAGGGTTGTGGGTTCGATTCCCACGGGGGGCCAGCACAGAAGAAAAAAAAATTATGAAATGTATGCATTCACTACTGTAAGTCGCTCTGGATAAGAGCGTCTGCTAAATGACTAAAATGTAAAAATGTAAAAAATGTCCTGAGCATTTTGGAAGGCGAAGGTTCACCTTCCAACAGGACAACGACCCTAAGCACACAGCCAAGATAACACAGGAGTGGCGTTGGACAAATCTCTGGAGAGACCTGAAAATAGCTGTGCAGCGACGATCCCCATCTAACCTGACAGAGCTTGAGAGGATCTGCAGAGAAGAATGGGAGAAACTCCCCAAATACTTGTGTGCCAAGCTTGTAGCGTCATACCCAAGAAGACCTAAGGCTGTAATCGCTGCTAAACAAAATAGCCCTGTGACCGTTTTATCATAACCTGTGTCAAGTCACGTCTTAGAATCTCTGCTACGTAAGTGACTAAATAAATAAATCCAGTCGAATATACAGATACCGCTGAAATACCTAACCCCCTACCATGAAAGCAAGGACAATGATGCAATAGCCATATGTTTTATGTAAAACGAAGAGAGCAGAAATGGTTAATTATTGATGAATAAAGTAGAAAGACTGATGATTAACATTATACCAGGGATAATGTCATCATATAGGCACTACCGCTGGTATGTGAATCATATTTTATAACTTCTCTCCATGATATCCTTATCAATGAATCAAGATGTCTCTCTCTTTCTTTTTCCATAAAACAAATAGCCCTGTGGCAGTTTTCATCCTAGTCCTAGCCTGGCAAATAGCCCTGTGGCCGTTTCATCCTAGTCCTAGCCTGGCAAATAGCCCTGTGGTCGTTTCATCCTAGTCCTAGCCTGGCAAATAGCCCTGTGGCCGTTTCATTATAGTCCTATTCTGGCAAATAGCCCTGTGGCAGTTTTCATCACAGTCCTAGCCTGGCAAATAGCCCTGTGGCCGTTTCATCCTAGTCCTAGCCTGGCAAATAGCCCTGTGGTCGTTTCATCCTAGTCCTAGCCTGGCAAATAGCCCTGTGGCCGTTTCATCATAGTCCTAGCCTGGCAAATAGCCCTGTGGTCGTTTCATCCTAGTCCTAGCCTGGCAAATAGCCCTGTGGTCGTTTCATCCTAGTCCTAGCCTGGCAAATAGCCCTGTGGCCGTTTCATTATAGTCCTATTCTGGCAAATAGCCCTGTGGCCGTTTCATCATAGTCCTAGCCTGGCAAATAGCCCTGTGGCCGTTTCATCATAGTCCTAGCCTGGCAAATAGCCCTGTGGTCGTTTCATCCTAGTCCTAGCCTGGCAAATAGCCCTGTGGCCGTTTCATCATAGTCCTAGCCTGGCAAATAGCCCTGTGGCCGTTTCATCATAGTCCTAGCCTGGCAAATAGCCCTGTGGCCGTTTTCATCACAGTCCTAGCCTGGCAAATAGCCCTGTGGCCGTTTCATCATAGTCCTAGCCTGGCATTTATAGTTTAATATGACCTATGTCTCAGAAATCTCTGAGAATCGAGGATTATGGAGTTATACACTAATGTTTAACTGTATTTTTAGTTTGTGACGCCTTCATAAATAGCTTTGCAATCAATGTTGTTGTGAAGGTCTGTTTAGTGTTTTAATCTGTTCAAATGTTGTTGTGTAAAGTCTGTTTAGTGTTTTAATCTGTTCAGATGTTGTGTAAAGTCTGTTTAGTGTTTTAATCTGTTCAGATGTTGTTGTGTAAAGTCTGTTTAGTGTTTTAATCTGTTCAGATGTTGTTGTGTGAAGTCTGTTTAGTGTTTTAATCTGTTCAGATGTTGTTGTGTAAAGTCTGTTGTCTTTATTCTAATCAATGTCCTATTTCTTCTCAATACAGGAGTGGGCAGAAAGCAATGAGACACGAGGCCAAATCGAAGACACGGTGCTGTATGCTTATTACTGTGAGTAGGGTACTATTTGTATTCATATAAACATATTTATCAAGGCACAGTACCAGCAAAAAAAAAATCTGTTCGCTAAACCTTTTGTTTAAAGTCAAATATTTACCATTGACTTATGTTTGTACCCATTGTGACTTTAATAGTTTGAACAAATCAACTAATTCCTGATTGGTAGAGAGTGATTTGGTATGGAGTGAGAATCTCCATTGGAATAGATGTTTTTGTCCAGGTCTAGGATTAATCTGTGTCCGGGAAACTAGCCATGAAGCTGTAAGGGACAGAGGGTCCCCACCTTCTCCATATTGAATAATGAATGGTTGGATTTATTTGTCTCTCTGGTTGCCTGGTCAATAACACTGACATTAATACTCTCTGTATTAACCTCAGTTAGCCTACCTAGGCAGTAATACTATCTGTATTAATCTGTTAGCCTACCTAGGCAGTAATACTCTCTGTATTAATCTGTTAGCCTACCTAGGCAGTAATACTCTCTGTATTAATCTCAGTTAGCCTACCTAGGCAGTAATACTCTCTGTATTAATCTCAGTTAGCCTATCTAGGCAGTAATACTATCTGTATTAATCTCAGTTAGCCTATCTAGGCAGTAATACTATCTGTATTAATATGTTCGCCTACCTAGGCAGTAATACTCTCTGTATTAATCTCAGTTAGCCTACCTAGGCAGTAATACTCTCTGTATTAATCTCAGTTAGCCTACCTAGGCAGTAATACTCTCTGTTAGCCTACCTAGACAGTAATACTATCTGTATTAATCTCAGTTAGCCTACCTAGGCAGTAATACTATCTGTATTAATCTCAGTTAGCCTACCTAGGCAGTAATACTCTCAGTTATTCTACCTAGACAGTAATACTATCTGTATTAATCTCAGTTAGCCTACCTAGACAGTAATACTCTGTTAGCCTACCTAGGCAGTAATACTCTCAGTTAGCCTACTTGATCATGAGCTGTTAGTTTCCTCAGCCCAGACCCTACCCAATCAGAAAATCTACT
This sequence comes from Salmo trutta, assembly GCF_901001165.1. Lineage (NCBI taxonomy): Eukaryota > Metazoa > Chordata > Actinopteri > Salmoniformes > Salmonidae > Salmo > Salmo trutta. Next base: position 3,865,974 of record NC_042961.1, on the reverse strand, counting down.
TCCATCAGTCGCATAATGTCATCAGAACATTCTCTTTGACAGACAAGGTACAACACTGTGCATGTAAATCCCAGCATGCACTTCAATTCACCTGCCCACTATGCGTTACTTGACTTTGTCCTCTAGACTGAGTCGTAGACGCCACTAATATGATTTTCAGTGTTGCTGTCAAAGATTTGGATGAAAAATGCACTCAAAGGAGGAGTTGAATTTATAGGGTCTTATATAATGCAGAAGTAGTTTGTCTTAAATGTAGATTTGAATCCTATCAGGACTGTAATTGATTTAATGGCTAAATGGCCTAGATATATCTTGTCTTGTGTATGGTACAGCAGTTCTACTCAGATTTGTCAGTTCTATCTCAAGGTACTTAGCTTACAGTACGTGGAAGCATCAGATCTCACCCTGCATACAGAGTGGAGGGAGGAGAGGATGGAGGGAGGAGAGGACAGAGTGGGGGGAGGGAGGACAGTATAGAGTGGAGGTAAGGAGGGAGGACAGAGTGGAGGGAGGGGGGGAGGAGAGGACAGAGTGGAGAGAGGTAGGGGGGGAGGAGAGGACAGAGTGGAGAGAGGTAGGGGGGAAGGAGAGGACAGAGTGGAGGGAGGTAGGGGGGGAGGAGAGGACAGAGTGGAGGGAGGTAGGGGGAAGGAGAGGACAGAGTGGAGAGAGGTAGGGGGGAAGGAGAGGACAGAGTGGAGAGAGGTAGGGGGGAAGGAGAGGACAGAGTGGAGGGAGGTAGGGGGGAAGGAGAGGACAGAGTGGAGGGAGGTAGGGGGAAGGAGAGGACAGAGGGAGGTAGGGGGGAAGGAGAGGACAGAGTGATGGGAGGGGGGAGGAGAGGACAGAGTGATGGGAGGGGGGAGGAGAGGACAGAGGAGAGGACAGAGTGGTGGGAGGGAGGAGAGGACGGCGTAGAGTGGTGGGAGGGAGGAGAGGACGGCGTAGAGTGGTGGGAGGGAGGATGAGGACGGCGTAGAGTGGTGGGGAGGTGAGGGAGAAGGGACCCAGAGTGGTGGGTAGGGAGGACTGAGGGACAGGAAGTGGTGGGAGGGGAGGATGAGGACGGCGTAGAGTGGTGGGAGGTGAGGAGGAGGACGGCGTAGAGTGGTGGGAGGGAGGAGAGGACAGAGTGGTGGGTGGGGAGGACTGGAGGACAGGTCCGTAGGTGGTGGGACGGGAGGAGAGGAAGGCGTGCGTAGAGTGGGGGAGTCCCTGAACAGTCCAAACTTCTGTCCGGTAGAGTCTGAACAGTTCCGAACCTGCTGTGTCTGTAGCGTCCGAAACAGTCAAACTTCTGTCTGTAGCGTTCTGAACAGTCCAACTTCTGTCTGTAGCGTCCTGAACAGTCCAACTTCTTGTCCTGTAGCGTCGAAGTCACTCTGTGGGAACAGTCCAACTTCTGTCTGTTTAGCGTCTGAACAGTCCAACTTCTGTCTGTAGCGTCTGAACAGTCCAACTTCTGTCTGAACAGTCCAACTTCTGTCTGTAGCGTCTGAACAGTCCAACTTGCGTCTGAACAGTTTGGGTTCTTTGCTTTGAATTGCACTACTAAGCAGTGGAGTCCTCTATGAACAACCTGTTTTATTCTGAACTAATCAAAGTCAATTCAATTGATCACAGATGGAAGCCAATTTTTGTAATTTTTTGATTTGTGATCTGGAAGGTGGTTGGTTATACCTCAGCAAGTTTGCAATTACAATTCTAAGGGGCAGTGTTCTCTTATCCAAATAGGCTATTTTACTGTTTTAATTTTAATACGTTTTCAGAGTTTTTGTGTGTAAATAAAGTCTGATTTTATGTGTTTTCATTTCAGGCTGTAAGGCAACAAAAGGTGAACATTTTGGAAGGTGTTGGTGACTTTCCATACCTGCTGTATATATGGAGACTGTTTAGTTCCAAAAATAAGGGGTTAAAACATAAAATAACATGTTTCCTGATCTTTCTTATATCTCTCAGATATAGGACAGACACTTCAGAACAAACTTTTTGGGACTCTTTTGTTCCATGTAGTGAATCTGTTATTCAATGCTTTTGTGTGGGCTAATAGCAGTAAGGCCAAACGTTTTTATTAAATGTATATATTTTTGGGATACTTCAGGAGGTCTGAACATTCAAAATCAAATAGTAAAATGATCCTTCGTATGATCTCCTTAAAACAATTCCTTATAGTTTAGTAGAACTCTCCCCCGGCTTAGACAGGGCTTACACTGTAAAGGGTTAAATAAGGACTGTAGAAAGCAAAGTGAAGCAGAGAGAACAGAACAGTGGGGTAAAATCCCTGTTGAGCAGGATTATAAATCCTTAAAGCGAGATTGTCTCTCTAGAAACTCATGTGTGATTGTGTATTATATATATAAAGAGTCCGGCTTTAAATGGGGGACGTGTTATTCCTCCAATTACAGCGTTGAGTTTGACAGAAGCTGGACAGATCCGCTGGGCTGGCTGTCGGTTGTTTTGTTTTGTCACGGTTGAGAGACTATGATTCCTTTTTTACCCAGAAAGGAGGTGGGAGGTAGGGAGAAGGGGAGGGAGGGAGGTAGGGAGAAGGGGAGGGAGGGAGGTAGGGAGAAGGGGAGGGAGGGAGGGAGGTAGGGAGAAGGGGAGGGAGGGAGGGAGGGGGGAGGGAGGGAGGTAGGGAGAAAGGGAGGTAGGGAGTTGGGGAGGGAGGTAGGGAGAAGGGGAGGGAGGGAGGTAGGGAGAAGGGGAGGGAGGGAGGTAGGAAGAAGGGGGAGGCTTTAAAGAGGTTGCATACCCTAGCATGTGTCAATGTGATGCTGACGATGGGAGCCTGTCTATGCTGCAGAAGTGTGTGTGTGTGTGTGTGTGTGTGTGTGTGTGTGTGTGTGTGTGTGTGTGTGTGTGTGTGTGTGTGTGTGTGTGTGTGTGTGTGTGTGTGTGTTTTCTGCTGTGGCAATAACCTTCGGCAGTCGATCAGGAAGGTTCAAGGCTGTTGGAAAACAACATACAGTACATTAAACATATATTTATGTGACTCTTCAAAGCCATTGACAAGGCTTATTTGCATTAGCAGCAACATGCATTGGTTTCTGGTGTTTCTGTTAACACGTGTCTGTCTGTCACTGGTGTGTCTGTTAACACGTGTCTGTCTGTCACTGGTGTGTCTGTTAACACGTGTCTGTCTGACACTGGTGTTTCTGTTAACACATGTCTGTCTGTCACTGGTGTTTCTGTTAACACGTGTCTGTCTGTCACTGGTGTTTCTGTTAACACGTGTCTGTCTGTCACTGGTGTGTCTGTTAACACGTGTCTGTCTGTCACTGGTGTGTCTGTTAACACGTGTCTGTCTGTCACTGATGTTTCTGTTAACACGTGTCTGTCTGTCACTGGTGTTTCTGTTAACACGTGTCTTTCTGTCACTGGTGTTTCTGATACAAGTGTATTATTTGGTGTCTAGTCTAGACTCTTTCAGCTCAACTAGTCTGTCTCCTTGTCGTGAGAAGAATTGAAATGGCTGTCTTGATAAAATGGATGTTGTCATGGCAGCCAGCAACAGAGGGGGAGGAGTATCAGGAGCAAATAGTTGTCATAATAAACTGAGGAGTCAACACTTTGTCTTTAAATCTAAAACAGCATTTTTGATGAGGGAGAAATCATTTATTTGGTAGCTAGTGAATCAAAGAGCTTGCAACCCTTTCAATGGGTCAAGGCAAATCTGACTAGGGACTTAGAGAGTGAGATGTTTTGAAATATAACTAGAATCAGATATTGTAGATAATGGGTTGGCAACTACATTCAGCCGCAGGCCGATTTGGTCAGGGGGCCGGAACATAATAATGATCATTTGTACGCTGAGACTTGACCACAACTCAGCCCAAAATGAGATTGCATTTGAAAATAACAATAATTTCATACCTTGATTACATTTGTGATCAATGTCTCTTTTTTTATTTGTGGGAATACTTATTTAACAGATTTTCTAAATGAAACAAATGATTTCCTGACTTCCTGGTGATCAGTCTTAAATAAACACTTGCGGGCCAACTGTTGTAGATGGTGTTTTACCATCCTCTACAGAAGGTCTCTACTGTAATATAACTAGAATCAGATATTGTAGATGGTGTTCTACCATCCTCTACAGAAGGTCTCTACTGTAATATAACTAGAATCAGATATTGTAGATGGTGTTCTACCATCCTCTACAGAAGGTCTCTACTGTAATATAACTAGAATCAGATATTGTAGATGGTGTTCTACCATCCTCTACAGAAGGTCTCTACTCTAAGTCTAAGGCAGATTGTTGCAGTGATCCAGTTTATCTATTCCCCGTGGCAGCATGCAGATACACTGCAGTGGTACAGAGGGGTAATCAGATGCAGGAAGAACTGCAACATGTTGGCTATTTGACAACGACAGCGACTTCTAGAAGTCCTCATCCTGGACACATACCATGTAGTAGCAGGGTTAAATCCCATAGCTGTATTGTGAAGGTATTTCTCAGGGCTCCTACCGCTGTATTTCATGTTGAATTAAAGTTATTGATTGAGTGTATTTTTCCTCTTCTCATTCTCTCCTCTTCTGCATCCTGTGAGGGATGGAAGGGGGAGGGGTGTGTTTTTATTCACCAGTAGGGGGAGCTGAAGCTCCATGTATATCTGAGCCTCAACACCACAGCCACCAAGGCTTCTAAAGAGCGTTCCTCCTGATCTAACCTTGAAAGCAGGATTTTTATTTAAAGGTAGATTGACAGGGGTTGTCAAAATCTCTCTCTCTCTCTCTCTCTCTCTCTCTCTCTCTCTCTCTCTCTCTATCTCTCCTCCCTCTCTCTCTCTCTCTATCTCTCTCTCAATTCATTTTCAATTTAAGAGGCTTTATTGGCATGGGAAACACATGTTAACATTGCCAAAGCAAGTGAAATAGATAATAAATAAAAGTGAAATTAACAATAAAAAATGAACAGTAAACATTACACTCACAAAAGTTCCAAAAGAATAAAGCCATTTCAAATGTCATATTATGTCTTTATACAGTGTTGTAATGATGTGCAAATAGTTAAAGTACAAAAGGGAAAATAAATAAACATGGGTTGTATTTACAATGGTGCTTGTTCTTCACTGGTTGCCCTTTTCTTGTGGCAACAGGTCACAAATATTGCTGCTGTGATGGCACACTGTTGTATTTCCCCCAGTAGATATGGGAGTTTATCAAAATTGGATTTGTTTTCAAATTCTTTGTGTATCTGTAATCTGAGGAAAATATGTCTCTAATATGGTCATACATTTGGCAGGAGGTTAGGAAGTGCAGCTCAGTTTCCACCTTATTATGTGGGCAGTGTGCACATAGCATGTCTTCTCTTGAGAACCAGGTCTGCCTACAGTGGCCTCTCTCAATGGCAAGGCTATGCTCACTGAGTCTGTACATAGTCAATGCTTTCCTTAAGTTTGGGTCAGTCACAGTGATCAGATATTCTGCTGATGATGGCTTTGTTATGGAAGATTTGGGAATCACTTCCTTTTTAGGTGGTTGTAGGTAGCCTAGTGGTTAGACCGTTGGACTAGTAACCGAAAGGTTGCAAGATCGAATCCCCGAGCTGACAAGGTAAAAAAGTCATTCTACCCCTGAACAAGGCAGTTAACCCACTGTTCCTAGGCCGTCATTGAAAATAAGAATTTGTTCTTAACTGACTTGCCTAGTTAAATTAAGGTAAAATAAAAAAATCTATCTGTCTCCTCTCTTTTCTCTCTCACTCTCTATCTTCTCTCTCGCTTCAATCATAGTTTTGTGTATGCTGGTTAGGGTTGCACATTTTGGGGAATATTCAGAGGTGGAAACTTTCCATGGGAATATATAGGAATTAACGGCAATATATACAAATTAATATTAATGCCATTTAAATGTAGATGTTTTTTGCAATGGATATATTTACCATCATATGGAGACAGAAACATAAACCTATTTACCTTATCATAAGTAGACATAATTGCAAATGATTAAATAAAACAATTTAGTTACGAATATAACTTTAAGTGAGTTGACTTTTCACATGGGATGATTTCACTGAACAACAAAAGAAAGGGAATATTGAATGATCCCCAATGATCCATCGCATCTCACAAAAACGTTTTCAACATACATCTGTAAAATGATAGTTTAGAAACTAGAGCTTTGGTTGTCTTCCTCTCAGGCTTCCATGTCTTCTCCCTGGATCTCCTCAATGTCCACCTCTTGAACATCAGACTCTGAGGCCTCATCTTCACTGTCACTTTCCAACCTTGTTGAGGATGGCTTGTTGTCAGGCTCAAAAAGCCTCACATTTGCCTGGATGGACACCAATTTTTCAACCATTGTATTGGTCAGCCTGTTGCGTGCTTTGCTGTGTGCTTCCAAACAAGGACCAGTTGCGCTCTGAGACGGCTGACGTTGGTGGGATTTGGAGGATGATGGAGACAACAGGGGAAAGAGCCTCAGATCCACAAAGTCCCTTCCACCAGGTGGCTGATGAGATATGTTAGCACGACTGCCATATTGCATCTACATCCTAAAGCCCTTGCTTGGAAGTGTACTTCGCCAGACTGCCAAGTACCTTTCCCTCATCCAGGCCAAGGTGGTAAGACATGGTAGTGATGACACCATAGGCCTTGTTGATCTCTGCACCAGACAGGATGCTCTTGCCAGCACACTTGGGGTCCAACATGTACACTGCGGTGTGTATGGGCTTCAGGCAGAAGTCTTCACGCTTTTTGATGTATTTCAGACCTGCAGTTTCCTCTGCTTGGAGCAACAGTGAAGTGGGCAGGGCAGTACGAATTTATTCTCTTACATCTGCAAGCAGAGTCTGAACATCAGACAGGATGGCATTGTCTCCCTCAATCCGTGCAATGGCTACTGCTATAGGTTTCAGGAGTTTCAGGCTGCTTACCTCTCTCTCCCAAAATACATCATCCAGGAGGATGCTCTTGATAGGGCTGTCCATATCGGCAGACTGTGATATGGCCATTTCTTGGAGAGACTCCTTCCCCTCCAGGAGACTGTCAAACATGATGACCGCTTCAATGTGGTGCTGTTATTCTTCTCACTTTGATGCTATAACTTGATGACCCTTCATATACCTAACCATTTCCTTGGCTCTCTTGTAGAGTGTATCCATTGTTTTCAGTGCCATGATGTCCTTGAGGAGCAGATTCAATGCATGAGCAGCACAGTGTGATGTGAGGGTAGGACTCCTCCACTTTAGACCAAGCAGCCTTCATGTTCGCAGCATTGTCTGTCACCAGTGCAAATACCTTCTGTGGTCCAAGGTTATTGATGACTGCCTTCAGCTCATCTGCAATGTAGAGACCGGTGTGTCTGTTGTCCCTTGTGTCTGTGCTCTTGTAGAATACTGGTTGAGGGGTGGAGATGATATAGTTAATTATTCCTTGCCCACGAACAATCGACCAGCCATCAGAGATGATTGCAATTCAGTCTGCTTTCTCTATGATATTCTTGACCTTCACTTGAACTCTGTTGAACTCTGCAACCAGCAAATGAGTAGATAAAGCATGTCTGGTTGGAGGGGTGTATGCTGGGTGAAGAACATTCAGAAATCTCTTCCAATACACATTGCCTGTGAGCACCAGAGGTGAACCAGTTGCATACACAGCTCGAGCAAGACATTCATCAGCATTTCTCTGATTACGTTCCTCCATTGAGTCATCAAAACTTCTGATTCCAGGAGGACCATGAGCTGTTGCTATCGATAAGGTGTCTGATTCATCATTTTCACCTCGAATAGAAGTAGAGGGACTTTTGTCAGAGGTTGCTTGTTGTGAGCGCTGAGGGAACTTTATGCACTTGGCCAGATGATTCTGTATCTTTGTTGCATTCTTCACATATGATTTGGCACAGTATTTGCAAATGTACACAGCTTTTCCTTCTACATTAGCTGCAGTGAAATGCATCCACACATCAGACAGTGCCCATGGCATTTTCCTGTAAAGATCAGAAAAAAGAGTAGAAAAAATAAATAAAAATACAATTCCATGTACAGATAAATAGTTAAGCAGTTAGATGTTTTAAATAAGTTAAATGTTTTAAAATGAAAAGTATGGAAACAGGTGAATTAACACTCCTCAGTTAGCAGGCTCAATCAAGCTAAAACCCACATGGTAGCAAAAACTAACTAGCAGAACTTGTTATCAAGTTATAAATGATTTAAACACACTTTGCTGTAGGCTACTATTTACTAGTTAACAAAATTAATGTATGTCATATAAAATGTATTCACCCCACCCAGTATTGTAATCAAAACTTACCAGAAAGCATGTAGTCCTTGGCTCAGACAGTGTAGTAGTGTGGACTCAATAGCATCTCATTAGTGTGCAAGACATTGAGAATCATCTGAACATGTGATGGAAGAGTGCACTGCACATGTGATGGAAAATGCACTGTGCATGCAGAGGGTTGCAATTCCATTGAATTGGGGATAGTTTAACCTAAATATGCCACAAGACCTAGAATTGCCTTGTGTATCCCATAAAAAAGGTTCACTGTTATGAGCAAACTTTTTTGAAAGAATTTAAGCAAAATTCCCAAATTTCCCAGGCTTAACTTCCCATGGAGAATTTCAGGAAGAATTCCAGAAATTTACCGGAAGGTTTCCGACCCTTTGCAACCCTAATGCTGGTTTCATTTTGTTCGTTGAAAGATACGATCCATTTACATTTACGTCATTTAGCAGACGCTCTTATCCAGAGCGACTTACAAATTGGTGCATACGATCCACACACTTAATCATCAAGTTGATGAGCTTTAAACCTCTTCAGAGATTGATTTAATCATTAGACTGAAACATGTTTGGTTGTACAACAAACAATAATAGAAGCCTAATCATCTGCTCAAACAACAAAATACCAAAAAAAGGATAAACAGAGATAAACCCATCCCCCTCAGTCCCCATCCCCCCCCCCTCAGTCCCAATCATCACCTCAGTCCCCATCCCCCCCTCAGTCCCCATCCACACCCCAACCCATCCCCCCTGTCCCCATCCACACCCCATCCCCCTCAGTCCCCATCCACACCCCAACCCATCCCCCCTCAGTCCCCATCCCCCCCTCAGTCCCCATCCACACCCCATCCCGCCTCAGTCCACATCCCCCCCAGTCCCCATCCACACCACAACCTGCCCAGTCCCCATCCACACCACAACCCCCCCAGTCCCCATCCACACCACAACCCCCCCAGTCCCCATCCACACCACAAACCACCCAGTCCCCATCCACACCACAACCCCCCCCCAGTCCCCATCCACACCACAACCCGCCCAGTCCCCATCCACACCACAACCCCCCCCAGTCCCCATCCACACCACAACCCCCCCCAGTCCCCATCCACACCACAACCCCCCCAGTCCCCATCCACACCACAACCCCAGTCCCCATCCACACCACAACCCCCCCAGTCCCCATCCACACCACAAACCACCCAGTCCCCATCCACACCACAACCCCCCCCCAGTCCCCATCCACACCACAACCCCCCCAGTCCCCATCCACACCACAAACCACCCAGTCCCCATCCACACCACAACCCGCCCAGTCCCCATCCACACCACAACCCCCCCCAGTCCCCATCCACACCACAACCCCCCCCAGTCCCCATCCACACCACAACCCCCCCAGTCCCCATCCACACCACAACCCCCCCAGTCCCCATCCACACCACAACCCCCCCAGTCCCCATCCACACCACAACCCCCCCAGTCCCCATCCCCATCCACACCACAACCCCCCCCCCAGTCCCCATCCACACCACAACCCCCCCCCCAGTCCCCATCCACACCACAACCCCCCCCAGTCCCCATCCACACCACAACCCCCCCCCAGTCCCCATCCACACCACAACCCCCCCAGTCCCCATCCACACCACAACCCCCCCCCAGTCCCCATCCACACCACAACCCGCCCAGTCCCCATCCACACCACACCCGCCCAGTCCCCATCCACACCACACCCTCCCAGGCCCCATCCACACCACAACCCCCCCAGACCCCATCCACACCACACCCCCCCAGTCCCCATCCACAACCCATCCCCCTCAGTCCCCATCCCCCCCAGACCCCATCCACACCACAACCCCCCCAGTCCCCATCCACAACCCATCCCCCTCAGTCCCCATCCCCCCCAGACCCCATCCACACCACAACCCATTCCAAACCTGTCTCCCAGTCTATTCTGATTCTGAATTGCCATAGGATCTGAGTCCCTATTCATCAAGTGTTTCAGGGTAGGAGTGCTGATAACGTTTGAGGATCACTTTTGCCTTTTAGATCATAATGAATAAGAGGGTGAACCTGATCCTAGATCACCACTCCTACTCTGACAAGCTCTTTGAATATGGGCCCACATCTGACACATTTGACCTTGCATTTACAAAAGGTTAATGTCCCAAACATCCAAAACTCAGATGAACTCTAATCAGCTGCTTCTCTCTCTCCGTTGAGGCATCTTCTTCTCTGGGTGTTGAGCAGTGAGCACTTCAAAGCAGTGGTGCATGATTAGCCCCTCTAGCAACAGGCCTAACAACCCTGAGCTCTCTAAATAAATCATGGCTTTCAGTTTCTTCTGCTGCGTTCCCGCCCCCATGCACCCTCATTTTGGGGATGGAAGAGGGGCTGGAGAGGATGTAGGTATTGCAATCCTCATGATAAACGTGTCAACGTGTGTGTATTCTAGGTGTGTGAGAGAAAGTTTGTGTTTTGTGGGGTGCTTTGTCCTTAATTATTTACATTTACGTCATTTAGCAGGTGCTCTTATCCAGAGCGACTTACAGGTGCAATTAGGGTTAAGTGCCTTGCTCAAGGGCACACCGGCAGATTTTTCACGTAGTCGGCTCGGAGATTTGAACCATCGACTTTTCAGTTACTGGCCCAAAGCTCTTAACCTCTAGACTACCTGCCTCCATTGTTCTGAGTGTTTACTGATGGATAGAGCTAGTCGTCATGGCGAGGGGATTGCTCTCTGAAAACGGACAGATTGCACCTTTATTAGAGTAGGTGGTTTGGCATGTCACAAGGTCCTTACACCCTTCAGGATAAGAACGTTCGGGCCAAAAGTATTGAAGGAACAATATCCATGTTTTCCCAATATGCCCCCCTCTTTCTGTCCAATCCCTGAGTTCTGCTCCATTTTCTTCTACACTGCTTAAAATAAGGGTTCTCTGTGGTTCTATATGGAACCTTGTTGAAGACCATAGGCCTAATGAAATAAGCCATTGAGCCCTTGTTGGATCTATATAACACCATTGTAGCCAATTCTCTGACGTTAATGGATAATGATACAGTATGTTCACATCAACATTGAAGGAGATGACTGTATAAAGGTCCATCAGAGGTCTGGGCCAGTCAGACACATTCTCCTTATAGGGAAATTAGCTATTTATTCATTCAAATGGCTATTGGCCAAATCCAAGCATGTCAGAACAACCTGTCTCTGAGTTACTGGTGTGTTCACCTGGGTGTGTGCTGTTTTAAATTCAACTGTCAGAACATGTGTCTTACGCCTCACATCCCCTCTGTACCCACTGTCCTGTGTGTTACGCCTCACATCCCCTCTGTACCCACTGTCCTGTGTGTTACGCCTCACATCCCCTCTGTACCCACTGTCCTGTGTGTTACGCCTCACATCCCCTCTGTACCCACTGTCCTGTGTGTTACGCCTCACATCCCCTCTGTACCCACTGTCCTGTGTGTTACGCCTCACATCCTCTCTGTACCCACTGTCCTGTGTGTTATACCTCACATCCCCTCTGTACCCACTGTCCTGTGTGTTACACCTCACATCCTCTCTGTACCCACTGTCCTGTGTGTTACACCTCACATCCCCTCTGTACCCACTGTCCTGTGTTACGCCTCACATCCCCTCTGTACCCACTGTCCTGTGTGTTACGCCTCACATCTCCTCTGTACCCACTGTCCTGTGTGTTACGCCTCACATCCCCTCTGTACCCACTGTCCTGTGTGTTACGCCTCACATCCCCTCTGTACCCACTGTCCTGTGTGTTACGCCTCACATCCCCTCTGTACCCACTGTCCTGTGTGTTACGCCTCACATCCTCTCTGTACCCACTGTCCTGTGTGTTACGCCTCACATCCCCTCTGTACCCACTGTCCTGTGTGTTACGCCTCACATCCCCTCTGTACCCACTGTCCTGTGTGTTACGCCTCACATCCCCTCTGTACCCACTGTCCTGTGTGTTACGCCTCACATCCCCTCTGTACCCACTGTCCTGTGTTACGCCTCACATCCCCTCTGTACCCACTGTCCTGTGTGTTACGCCTCACATCCCCTCTGTACCCACTGTCCTGTGTTACGCCTCACATCCCCTCTGTACCCACTGTCTTGCAGTTCTCTTCTCATTTGACACCGCTGCCTCAAGCCTTCAATCAGTTAAGAGTTGTGGACTGCTTCCTGAATGGCACCCTATTCTCTTTAAAGGGACCTTGTTTTGAGCAGGGCCTGCAGGATATCCCATAGGGCCCACTTTTAGCTTTGATTCACACTAGTGAGCCAGCCGTGCCTAGCAGAGCTTAGTACTGGCCTGGTTACATATCCTCCGTGGTGCTGGAACCACAATGTGAAAAGACCAGATATCCAAACCAGCAGGGTGCAGTTCAGGTTGGCACAGTGGTGTGAATCTGGTATTAGATGGTGCACAGCAGGATGGACAAGGCAGTGTAAAAGCCTAATTGTCTTGTCTCATGAAGTATGTAGCTACAGTACGTGTCTATTCTCCAGTAGGCTGCAGTACTTCACATGGTCAATACTAAACACTTTCTACTTCCTATTCTCCTCCACTTCTATCTGTTCTTTTACTAAATACAATTTAAACAGCCTGAAAGGTTCTGGCAAGGCCTCCATCTTCTTCTCTCCTCAGTTTACCTCAGCCTGTGTTCTGTTTGGAGGCCAGGCCACTGAAGAACACTACTGGAACTATCAGGGAATAGGTTGCTCAATCTCCTGGGCCCACGGTCCAGTTAAATATCACTTTAAAGCACCGCTGTTATCAAGGAGGTCAATGAACTGGAATGAATGAGTTCCCTTCAAAAAGTGGCGTGTGTGCCGGTCTTTTGGGTCAGTGGCTCATTATGATAATGTATTGTACAAAGAAGCTGCCCATCCTGCCCTTCCCCTGGTGTGTGTGTGTGTGTGTGTGTGTGTGTGTGTGTTCCACATCAATCCACTATTCATGTCTTGTATTGCACGGCCACTCCAAGAAATTGATGCAGCGCTGCCTCCTGCAGCGCCAGGACAAGGAGCCCTGCGGACTCTGCCTCCTGCAGCGCCAGGACAAGGAGCCCTGCGGACTCTGCCTCCTGCAGCGCCAGGACAAGGAGCCCTGCGGACTCTGCCTCCTGCAGCGCCAGGACAAGGAGCCCTGCGGACTCTGCCTCCTGCAGCGCCAGGACAAGGAGCCCTGCGGACTCTGCCTCCTGCAGCGCCAGGACAAGGAGCTCTGCGGACTCTGCCACCTGCAGCGCCAGGACAAGGAGCTCTGCGGACTCTGCCTTCTGCAGCGACAGGACAAGGAGCCCTGCAGAGTTCCACAAGACCTGAGTTCAAACACTATTTGAAATCTTTCAAACAGTTATGGTGTTTGCTCTATCTTGGCTGGAGAGCCATATAGGCAGGATTTACCGTATTGGGGACTACTCTATTGGCCCATTGCTCCAGGCAAGCTGAATTAAGCCCAGATTTAGTATTTAAAATGATTTCGAATAGTGTTTGATTCCAGGTCTGTCACAACACGACTTACAATAGGACTAGAGACTTGCTGCTTTTCAATCAGATAACGCAGCATAGAAAACAGTTCAAAAGGGCCGTCTTCAGCCTTTTAAATGTCTCAGGGATTTTTGTGCAATTCTCCAAATGACTGAGATGATGAAATGAACAGTACAGTGGGTTGGTCTCGGACACCACATTGTGAGGTCACCATCCACTTGAATAGGCCTAGGTCTCAGCTATATCATGCATGACATGAACAATCTACGCTTTATGCCTGTACAATGTGGGCTGTAGCAATGAATCTTTCTCCATTTAGAGGGCAGTTAGCCTGGCTGACATAACATTGCATTTTCATGTCGTGATCCAAACCTCTTTATTCTCACATGATGGAATTAAACATCATACTTTGTGTCTGGGTTCCCAGGCCACAGTCATCCACCTTTTCGTAATTCATGGAAAGATATATTGTTTTTTTTAATGATATCGATTAGGATTCTATTGCAGTCAAAGATCATGTGGAGAATTTCCTCTTTTCGCTTGGGGGGGGGGTGGGGGGGTGTGTGTGTGTGTGATCCTCCATGTCTGTGCTATATTCTGTCATCAGTATTCCTGGTGTTGCTCCGTCATAGGACGGTCAGACCCTGGAGGTCGGTCTGCAGAGAATCTAATACAACAGCAAATGATCAACCAGACTGATTTGTAATGTGACGAGGCTCGGCACAGGCCAAGAGGGTAATGCTGCTATACTGGCAGACTGTGCTAATTTACAAGCTTGTGACAATCAGTCGCAGGTCCTGCACAGCTGAGAGTGTGTGTGAGTGAGAGGGGTGGGAGGGTGAGGGACTTGTTATGGAGGAATAGGATGTGCTGCATGACATGAGGGACTTGTTATGGAGGAATAGGATGTGCAGCATGACATGAGGGACTTGTTATGGAGGAATAGGATGTGCTGCATGACATGAGGGACTTGTTATGGAGGAATAGGATGTGCAGCATGACATGAGGGACTTGTTATGGAGGAATAGGATGTGCAGCATGACATGAGGGACTTGTTATGGAGGAATAGGATGTGCTGCACATTCTGCATGACATGAGGGACTTGTTATGGAGGAATAGGATGTGCAGCATGACATGAGGGACTTGTTATGGAGGAATAGGATGTGCTGCACATTCTGCATGACATGGGGGACTTGTTATGGAGGAATAGGATGTGCTGCATGACATGAGGGACTTGTTATGGAGGAATAGGATGTGCAGCATGACATGAGGGACTTGTTATGGAGGAATAGGATGTTCTGCATGACATGAGGGACTTGTTATGGAGGAATAGGATGTGCAGCATGACATGAGGGACTTGTTATGGAGGAATAGGATGTGCTGCATGACATGAGGGACTTGTTATGGAGGAATAGGATGTGCTGCACATTCTGCATGACATGAGGGACTTGTTATGGAGGAATAGGATGTGCAGCATGACATGAGGGACTTGTTATGGAGGAATAGGATGTTCTGCACATTCTGCATGACATGAGGGACTTGTTATGGAGGAATAGGATGTTCTGCATGACATGAGGGACTTGTTATGGAGGAATAGGATGTTCTACATGACATGAGGGACTTGTTATGGGGGAATAGGATGTTCTGCACATTCTGCATGACATGAGGGACTTGGTTTCAGGTTTTTATTTATTTCTGAGCCCGTTAGAAGGAGATGTTGATTTGATTCTAACATAGATATGGGGATGACCTTGGTGTGGTTTGGATCCATAGAGGTTCAGAGTCAACAGCTCAACTCAACCTGTATTATAGATCATAATTAACCTGCTCTTACAGCAGTAGAGACAACTCAACCTGTATTATAGATCATAATTAACCTGCTCTTACAGCAGTAGAGACAACCTGTATTATAGATCATAATTAACCTGCTCTTACAGCAGTAGAGACAACTCAACCTGTATTATAGATCATAATTAACCTGCTCTTACAGCAGTAGAGACAACTCAACCTGTATTATAGATCATAATGAACCTGCTCTTACAGCAGTAGAGACAACCTGTATTATAGATCATAATTAACCTGCTCTTACAGCAGTAGAGACAACTCAACCTGTATTATAGATCATAATTAACCTGCTCTTACAGCAGTAGAGACAACTCAACCTGTATTATAGATCATAATTAACCTGCTCTTACAGCAGTAGAGACAACCTGTATTATAGATCATAATTAACCTGCTCTTACAGCAGTAGAGACAACTCAACCTGTATTATAGATCATAATTAACCTGCTCTTACAGCAGTAGAGACAACTCAACCTGTATTATAGATCATAATGAACCTGCTCTTACAGCAGTAGAGACAACCTGTATTATAGATCATAATTAACCTGCTCTTACAGCAGTAGAGACAACTCAACCTGTATTATAGATCATAATTAACCTGCTCTTACAGCAGTAGAGACAACTCAACCTGTATTATAGATCATAATTAACCTGCTCTTACAGCAGTAGAGACAACTCAACCTGTATTATAGATCATAATTAACCTGCTCTTACAGCAGTAGAGACAACTCAACCTGTATTATAGATCATAATTAACCTGCTCTTACAGCAGTAGAGACAACTCAACCTGTATTATAGATCATAATTAACCTGCTCTTACAGCAGTAGAGACAACTCAACCTGTATTATAGATCATAATGAACCTGCTCTTACAGCAGTAGAGATAACTCAACCTGTATTATAGATCATAATTAACCTGCTCTTACAGCAGTAGAGACAACCTGTATTATAGATCATAATTAACCTGCTCTTACAGCAGTAGAGACAACTCAACCTGTATTATAGATCATAATTAACCTGCTCTTACAGCAGTAGAGACAACCTGTATTATAGATCATAATTAACCTGCTCTTACAGCAGTAGAGACAACTCAACCTGTATTATAGATCATAATTAACCTGCTCTTACAGCAGTAGAGACAACTCAACCTGTATTATAGATCATAATGAACCTGCTCTTACAGCAGTAGAGACAACTCAACCTGTATTATAGATCATAATTAACCTGCTCTTACAGCAGTAGAGACAACTCAACCTGTATTATAGATCATAATTAACCTGCTCTTACAGCAGTAGAGACAACTCAACCTGTATTATAGATCATAATTAACCTGCTCTTACAGCAGTAGAGACAACTCAACCTGTATTATAGATCATAATTAACCTGCTCTTACAGCAGTAGAGACAACTCAACCTGTATTATAGATCATAATTAACCTGCTCTTACAGCAGTAGAGACAACTCAACCTGTATTATAGATCATAATTAACCTGCTCTTACAGCAGTAGAGACAACTCAACCTGTATTATAGATCATAATTAACCTGCTCTTACAGCAGTAGAGACAACTCTGACTTTTCTGAAAAGTTTGAATGCTAATCTCCAGTTCAAGAGAACAGGTTAACATAACTTGGACTCCCATATGGACCTTATTTTTTTGACACATTCTAGAACTGTTGAATCTTGTCCCCTGACCACTTGCAGTTGCGTGGCGTAAGTTTTTTGTTTTCATTGTAGTGAGCGCCGTCAACAAGTTGTAGCCCCCCTTCCCCTCTCCCCTTTCCTGTGTCCCAAATGTGTAATTCACACTCCGACCTTTGAAAGGCAGCAATACTCCACAAAGCGTCTAGTCTGCCGGAAAGCTACAACAACAAGAATAAGTTGTTTAGCTAGCTAGCTTTAGCTACTAGGGTATCTAAGGGGAGAGTGCTGTGTTGGGGTTTGTTGAAATAGGACAACATGCGTGGATCACTGCAATGAAGGGCTGGCTACATTTCACTTCATGTAATGTGAATGTGTTATTTGTGTAGCTAATCTGCTACTTAGCTAGCTAGCTATCAGTGAGACACAACAATAGCTACATCCGTGTATTGATAGTAATCTACCATAGCTGCTATCTGTGTATTGATAGTAATCTACCATAGCTGCTATCTGTGTATTGATAGTAATCTACCATAGCTGCTATCTGTGTATTGATGGTAATCTACCATAGCTGCTATCTGTGTATTGATGGTAATCTACCATAGCTGCTATCTGTGTATTGATGGTAATCTACCATAGCTGCTATCTGTGTATTGATAGTAATCTACCATAGCTGCTATCTGTGTATTGATAGTAATCTACCATAGCTGCTATCTGTGCAAACAACAGTGATACAGCTTTATACCCCCAAAGTTGATGGGATGTCTTTCCCAGTTAATCCTGTAATGGTCAAAGCTGATGGGATGTCTTTCCCATTTAATCCTGTAATGGCCAAAGTTGATGGGATGTCTTTCCCAGTTAATCCTGTAATGGCCAAAGCTGATGGGATGTCTTTCCCAGTTAATCCTGTAATGGCCAAAGCTGATTGGATGGCTTGCCCAGTTAATCCTGTAATGGCCAAAGCTGATGGGATGTCTTTCCCAGTTAATCCTGTAATGGCCAAAGCTGATGGGATGTCTTTCCCAGTTAACACTGTAATGGCCAAAGCTGATGGGATGTCTTTCCCAGTTAATCCTGTAATGGCCAAAGCAGATGGGATGTCTTTCCCAGTTAATCCTGTAATGGCCAAAGCTGATTGGATGCGCTCCCAGTTAACCCTGTAATGGCCAAAGCAGATGGGATGGCTTTCCCAGTTAATCCTGTAATGGCCAAAGCTGATTGGATGGCTTGCCCAGTTAACCCTGTAATGGCCAAAGCTGATGGGATGTCTTTCCCAGTTAATCCTGTAATGGCCAAAGCTGATTGGATGGCTTGCCCAGTTAACCCTGTAATGGCCAAAGCTGATGGGATGTCTTTCCCAGTTAATCCTGTAATGGCCAAAGCTGATTGGATGGCTTGCCCAGTTAACGCTGTAATGGCCAAAGCTGATGGGATGTCTTTCCCAGTTAATCCTGTAATGGCCAAAGCTGATGGGATGTCTTTCCCAGTTAATCCTGTAATGGCCAAAGCTGATGGGATGTCTTTCCCAGTTAACACTGTAATGGCCAAAGCTGATGGGATGTCTTTCCCAGTTAATCCTGTAATGGCCAAAGCTGATGGGATGTCTTTCCCAGTTAATCCTGTAATGGCCAAAGCTGATGGGATGTCTTTCCCAGTTAATCCTGTAATGGCCAAAGCTGATGGGATGTCTTTCCCAGTTAATCCTGTAATGGCCAAAGCTGATGGGATGTCTTTCCCAGTTAATCCTGTAATGGCCAAAACTGATGGGATGTCTTTCCCAGTTAACACTGTAATGGCCAAAGCTGATGGGATGTCTTTCCCAGTTAATCCTGTAATGGCCAAAGCTGATTGGATGGCTTGCCCAGTTAACCCTGTAATGGAGCTAATAGCTAACTAACTAAAGTAGAGGACATGGCTACATTATAATTTGCCTTTAGACAGTTCATTAGCCTAGGCACTTATGCACTATCGGCTGCCTAGGCGAATAATTCCTGTTCATCTTGGGGTTCTGTGGGTTACAATCAAAGGGAAATGTCCCATCAACATTGTGCAGATATATTTCCTTCAAATGCCTGTGCAGGGGAGTCTGTTGTCCTTTGTTTCAGACAGTAGTGCTCGATGGCAGACATATTGTTCCTGGAGAGGACTACATGGGGAGCTTGTTTTGTCAGGGCTGTCTATCCCTCTCTAGATGGACAACATTCTGGATCAAGGTGTGGATGACTCTGAAGAGGAATTTAATACAACTTTATACATCTGTCTTCTCCCTTTCCCAACACCAACAAATACAAGTTGACACTGGGTCGGCAGCAGTGCAGAGCCCCTGGATAGAGAGCAATTTTGGGGGGTTAGGTGCCTTGCTCAAGGGCACAATGGCAGGAGATGGTACATGGGATCAATGACCAGTAGCCTTCTAGCTGCCAGTTTAGTTCCATTGACATTGTTGTGTTGCCTGGCCCGGGGCTTAAACAAGCAACCTTCCAGCTGCCAGTTTAGTTCCATTGACATTGTTGTGTTGCCTGGCCCGGGGCTTAAACCAGCAACCTTCCAGCTGCCAGTTTAGTTCCATTGACATTGTGTGTTGCCTGGCCCGGGGCTTAAACCAGCAACCTTCCAGCTGCCAGTTTAGTTCCATTGACATTGTTGTGTTGCCTGGCCCGGGGCTTAAACCAGCAACCTTCCAGCTGCCAGTTTAGTTCCATTGACATTGTTGTGTTGCCTGGCCCACGGCTTAAACCAGCAACCTTCCAGCTGCCAGTTTAGTTCCACTGACATTGTTGTGTTGCCTGGCCCGGGGCTTAAACCAGCAACCTTCCAGCTGACAGTTTAGTTCCATTGACATTGTTGTGTTGCCTGGCCCGGGGCTTAAACCAGCAACCTTCCAGCTGCCAGTTTAGTTCCACTGACATTGTTGTGTTGCCTGGCCCGGGGCTTAAACCAGCAACCTTCCAGCTGACAGTTTAGTTCCATTGACATTGTTGTGTTGCCTGGCCCGGGGCTTAAACCAGCAACCTTCCAGCTGCTGATCTGCCTCTCCAGCCTCTGTTTCTCAATCCTGGTCCTGGGGACCCAAAGAGGTGCACTTTTTTTATTTTTGTTCTAACGCTACACAGCTGATTCACTTGATAGTGTCAAGCTGATGATTTGAATCAGATGATCAACGTATCAAGCTGATGATTTGAATCAGATGATCAACGTATCAAGCTGATGATTTGAATCAGATGATCAACGTATCAAGCTGATGATTTGAATCAGATGATCAACGTGTCAAGCTGATGATTTGAATCAGATGATCAACGTATCAAGCTGATGATTTGAATCAGATGATCAACGTATCAAGCTGATGATTTGAATCAGACGATCAACGTGTCAAGCTGATTATTTGAATCAGATGTGTAGTGCTTAGGCAAAAACTAAAATGTGCCTCACTTTGTGTCCCAGGACCAGGACCAGGAAACACTGCTCTAGGGCTAGACTACTACAGGACCAATGACCAGGATCAGGAAACACTGCTCTAGGGCTAGACTACTACAGGACCAATGACCAGGATCAGGAAACACTGCTCTAGGGCTAGACTACTACAGGACCAATGACCAGGATCAGGAAACACTGCTCTAGGGCTAGACTACTACAGGACCAATGACCAGGATCAGGAAACACTGCTCTAGGGCTAGACTACTACAGGACCAATGACCAGGATCAGGAAACACTGCTCTAGGGCTAGACTACTACAGGACCAATGACCAGGAAACACTGCTCTAGGGCTAGACTACTACAGGACCAATGACCAGGATCAGGAAACACTGCTCTAGGGCTAGACTACTACAGGACCAATGACCAGGAAACACTGCTCTAGGGCTAGACTACTACAGGACCAATGACCAGGATCAGGAAACACTGCTCTAGGGCTAGACTACTACAGGACCAATGACCAGGATCAGGAAACACTGCTCTAGGGCTAGACTACTACAGGACCAATGACCAGGAAACACTGCTCTAGGGCTAGACTACTACAGGACCAATGACCAGGATCAGGAAACACTGCTCTAGGGCTAGACTACTACAGGACCAATGACCAGGAAACACTGCTCTAGGGCTAGACTACTACAGGACCAATGACCAGGATCAGGAAACACTGCTCTAGGGCTAGACTACTACAGGACCAATGACCAGGATCAGGAAACACTGCTCTAGGGCTAGACTACTACAGGACCAATGACCAGGAAACACTGCTCTAGGGCTAGACTACTACAGGACCAATGACCAGGAAACACTGCTCTAGGGCTAGACTACTACAGGACCAATGACCAGGAAACACTGCTCTATGGCTAGACTACTACAGGACCAATGACCAGGAAACACTGCTCTAGGGCTAGACTACTACAGGACCAATGACCTGGAAACACTGCTCTACGGCTAGACTACTACAGGACCAATGACCAGGAAACACTGCTCTAGGGCTAGACTACTACAGGACCAATGACCAGGAAACACTGCTCTAGGGCTAGACTACTACAGGACCAATGACCAGGATCAGGAAACACTGCTCTAGGGCTAGACTACTACAGGACCAATGACCAGGTAACACTGCTCTAGGGCTAGACTACTACAGGAGCAATGACCAGGATCAGGAAACACTGCTCTAGGGCTAGACTACTACAGGACCAATGACCAGGAAACACTGCTCTAGGGCTAGACTACTACAGGACCAATGACCAGGATCAGGAAACACTGCTCTAGGGCTAGACTACTACAGGACCAATGACCAGGAAACACTGCTCTAGGGCTAGACTACTACAGGACCAATGATCAGGATCAGGAAACACTGCTCTAGGGCTAGACTACTACAGGACCAATGATCAGGAAACACTGCTCTAGGGCTAGACTACTACAGGACCAATGACCAGGATCAGGAAACACTGTTCTAGGGCTAGACTACTACAGGACCAATGACCAGGAAACACTGCTCTAGGGCTAGACTACTACAGGACCAATGATCAGGATCAGGAAACACTGCTCTAGGGCTAGACTACTACAGGACCAATGACCAGGAAACACTGCTCTAGGGCTAGACTACTACAGGACCAATGACCAGGATCAGAAAACACTGCTCTAGGGCTAGACTACTACAGGACCAATGACCAGGAAACACTGCTCTAGGGCTAGACTACTACAGGACCAATGACCAGGAAACACTGCTCTAGGGCTAGACTACTACAGGACCAATGACCAGGATCAGGAAACACTGTTCTAGGGCTAGACTACTACAGGACCAATGACCAGGATCAGGAAACACTGCTCTAGGGCTAGACTACTACAGGAGCAATGACCAGGAAACACTGCTCTAGGGCTAGACTACTACAGGACCAATGACCAGGAAACACTGCTCTAGGGCTAGACTACTACAGGACCAATGACCAGGATCAGGAAACACTGCTCTAGGGCTAGACTACTACAGGACCAATGACCAAGATCAGGAAACACTGTTCTAGGGCTACACTACTACAGGACCAATGACCAGGAAACACTGCTCTAGGGCTAGACTACTACAGGACCAATGATCAGGAAACACTGCTCTAGGGCTAGACTACTACAGGACCAATGACCAGGAAACACTGCTCTAGGGCTAGACTACTACAGGACCAATGACCAGGATCAGGAAACACTGCTCTAGGGCTAGACTACTACAGGACCAATGACCAGGAAACACTGCTCTAGGGCTAGACTACTACAGGACCAATGACCAGGAAACACTGCTCTCAGGCTAGACTACTACAGGACCAATGATCAGGAAACACTGCTCTAGGGCTAGACTACTACAGGACCAATGACCAGGAAACACTGCTCTAGGGCTAGACTACTACAGGACCAATGACCAGGAAACACTGATCTAGGGCTAGACTACTACAGGACCAATGACCAGGATCAGGAAACACTGCTCTAGGGCGAGACTACTACAGGACCAATGACCAGGAAACACTGCTCTCAGGCTAGACTACTACAGGACCAATGATCAGGAAACACTGCTCTAGGGCTAGACTACTACAGGACCAATGACCAGGATCAGGAAACACTGCTCTAGGGCTAGACTACTACAGGACCAATGACCAGGAAACACTGCTCTAGGGCTAGACTACTACAGGACCAATGATCAGGAAACACTGCTCTAGGGCTAGACTACTACAGGACCAATGATCAGGAAACACTGCTCTAGGGCGAGACTACTACAGGACCAATGATCAGGAAACACTGCTCTAGGGCTAGACTACTACAGGACCAATGACCAGGATCAGGAAACACTGCTCTAGGGCTAGACTACTACAGGACCAATGACCAGGAAACACTGCTCTAGGGCTAGACTACTACAGGACCAATGATCAGGAAACACTGCTCTAGGGCGAGACTACTACAGGACCAATGACCAGGATCAGGAAACACTGCTCTAGGGCTAGACTACTACAGGACCAATGACCAGGATCAGGAAACACTGCTCTAGGGCTAGACTACTACAGGACCAATGACCAGGATCAGGAAACACTGCTCTAGGGCTAGACTACTACAGGACCAATGACCAGGATCAGGAAACACTGCTCTAGGGCTAGACTACTACAGGACCAATGACCAGGAAACACTGCTCTAGGGCTAGACTACTACAGGACCAATGACCAGGATCAGGAAACACTGCTCTAGGGCTAGACTACTACAGGACCAATGACCAGGAAACACTGCTCTAGGGCTAGACTACTACAGGACCAATGACCAGGATCAGGAAACACTGCTCTAGGGCTAGACTACTACAGGACCAATGACCAGGATCAGGAAACACTGCTCTAGGGCTAGACTACTACAGGACCAATGACCAGGAAACACTGCTCTAGGGCTAGACTACTACAGGACCAATGACCAGGATCAGGAAACACTGCTCTAGGGCTAGACTACTACAGGACCAATGACCAGGAAACACTGCTCTAGGGCTAGACTACTACAGGACCAATGACCAGGATCAGGAAACACTGCTCTAGGGCTAGACTACTACAGGACCAATGACCAGGATCAGGAAACACTGCTCTAGGGCTAGACTACTACAGGACCAATGACCAGGAAACACTGCTCTAGGGCTAGACTACTACAGGACCAATGACCAGGAAACACTGCTCTAGGGCTAGACTACTACAGGACCAATGACCAGGAAACACTGCTCTATGGCTAGACTACTACAGGACCAATGACCAGGAAACACTGCTCTAGGGCTAGACTACTACAGGACCAATGACCTGGAAACACTGCTCTACGGCTAGACTACTACAGGACCAATGACCAGGAAACACTGCTCTAGGGCTAGACTACTACAGGACCAATGACCAGGAAACACTGCTCTAGGGCTAGACTACTACAGGACCAATGACCAGGATCAGGAAACACTGCTCTAGGGCTAGACTACTACAGGACCAATGACCAGGTAACACTGCTCTAGGGCTAGACTACTACAGGAGCAATGACCAGGATCAGGAAACACTGCTCTAGGGCTAGACTACTACAGGACCAATGACCAGGAAACACTGCTCTAGGGCTAGACTACTACAGGACCAATGACCAGGATCAGGAAACACTGCTCTAGGGCTAGACTACTACAGGACCAATGACCAGGAAACACTGCTCTAGGGCTAGACTACTACAGGACCAATGATCAGGATCAGGAAACACTGCTCTAGGGCTAGACTACTACAGGACCAATGATCAGGAAACACTGCTCTAGGGCTAGACTACTACAGGACCAATGACCAGGATCAGGAAACACTGTTCTAGGGCTAGACTACTACAGGACCAATGACCAGGAAACACTGCTCTAGGGCTAGACTACTACAGGACCAATGATCAGGATCAGGAAACACTGCTCTAGGGCTAGACTACTACAGGACCAATGACCAGGAAACACTGCTCTAGGGCTAGACTACTACAGGACCAATGACCAGGATCAGAAAACACTGCTCTAGGGCTAGACTACTACAGGACCAATGACCAGGAAACACTGCTCTAGGGCTAGACTACTACAGGACCAATGACCAGGAAACACTGCTCTAGGGCTAGACTACTACAGGACCAATGACCAGGATCAGGAAACACTGTTCTAGGGCTAGACTACTACAGGACCAATGACCAGGAAACACTGCTCTAGGGCTAGACTACTACAGGAGCAATGACCAGGAAACACTGCTCTAGGGCTAGACTACTACAGGACCAATGACCAGGATCAGGAAACACTGCTCTAGGGCTAGACTACTACAGGACCAATGACCAAGATCAGGAAACACTGTTCTAGGGCTACACTACTACAGGACCAATGACCAGGAAACACTGCTCTAGGGCTAGACTACTACAGGACCAATGATCAGGAAACACTGCTCTAGGGCTAGACTACTACAGGACCAATGACCAGGAAACACTGCTCTAGGGCTAGACTACTACAGGACCAATGACCAGGATCAGGAAACACTGCTCTAGGGCTAGACTACTACAGGACCAATGACCAGGAAACACTGCTCTAGGGCTAGACTACTACAGGACCAATGACCAGGAAACACTGCTCTCAGGCTAGACTACTACAGGACCAATGATCAGGAAACACTGCTCTAGGGCTAGACTACTACAGGACCAATGACCAGGAAACACTGCTCTAGGGCTAGACTACTACAGGACCAATGACCAGGAAACACTGATCTAGGGCTAGACTACTACAGGACCAATGACCAGGATCAGGAAACACTGCTCTAGGGCGAGACTACTACAGGACCAATGACCAGGAAACACTGCTCTAGGGCTAGACTACTACAGGACCAATGACCAGGAAACACTGCTCTCAGGCTAGACTACTACAGGACCAATGATCAGGAAACACTGCTCTAGGGCTAGACTACTACAGGACCAATGACCAGGATCAGGAAACACTGCTCTAGGGCTAGACTACTACAGGACCAATGACCAGGAAACACTGCTCTAGGGCTAGACTACTACAGGACCAATGATCAGGAAACACTGCTCTAGGGCTAGACTACTACAGGACCAATGATCAGGAAACACTGCTCTAGGGCGAGACTACTACAGGACCAATGATCAGGAAACACTGCTCTAGGGCTAGACTACTACAGGACCAATGACCAGGATCAGGAAACACTGCTCTAGGGCTAGACTACTACAGGACCAATGACCAGGAAACACTGCTCTAGGGCTAGACTACTACAGGACCAATGATCAGGAAACACTGCTCTAGGGCGAGACTACTACAGGACCAATGACCAGGATCAGGAAACACTGCTCTAGGGCGAGACTACTACAGGACCAATGACCAGGATCAGGAAACACTGCTCTAGGGCTAGACTACTACAGGAGCACTTAATCAGGGTGGTGCTGTGGCTACAATGTTTCAAGCCCTGGATGACACAGACATGTGTATAAAACTGAACTGGTAGCCAGAAGGATCCTATGGACCATCTCCTGCCTTTATGCCATTGAGCAAGGCAGTTAACGCCCCACAATTGCTCTCCAGCCAGGAGTGCTGCACTGTAGCGTGTTGGGAGAAGCAAAATGTACTTTATTTTCCATTGTTTAGAATGGAATTCTCTCCATGTTCTTGTCACAAGATGACTCTGCACACCTCTACACCCACATCACTGTTGTCTCTATTGCACCATTGTACAATTATTCCATGTATTGTACTACACTGCCATTACTGTATGTTTGGCTACTATTTAATTGTGCTATGTAAACTATCCTGTATCTTTAGAACAAATCAATTGACTTTATTGCTATGCCTACTTCAATGTTTAACACTGAAAGACTAATGTCTCTACTACTATGGCTGCCTACTTTGAGTATTATTGTGAATGAGTTGTTTATTGTGAAAGATTGTGATATTTTGAGAGACTAATATATCACATTACAACATGTTTACTTTACCAACAAATGAGAGAGCTGAAATGAGAGAGCTGAAATGAGACCTTTGAACTTGAGATGGGTTAAATGGAATACTAACTGAAATCTGGACACTGACAGACCTGTACATCTTACATGCAGCCTAATATTAAATGAACTCCTGCAGAATTAAGTATTTCTTGCAGTACAATGATACATCAAATGTTATTTTTGTCTCGGAAAAAGGAGTTAAGAAATATGGTAAGATGTATTTCTTTCAGTTTCTGAAAAATATGCATCACTGACAAAGTGAATTATTATCAGAAACATGGATTTTACTTTTCACTGCTTTTAATCTGCAAATGTTTGCAAGGGGAGAATATGTATCTACCCTGTTTAGAGCTATTGTGTTTTCTCTCTGGCCCCGTACAGAGGAGCGACATTCAACAAGAAAGCTTTACAGCTAGATGATTGATTGATTGATTCATTTATTCATTCATTCATTTAAGACATTTATTTTGTGAGGACCTATTCATGTATTATGTATTAGCCTATCATGTATTTGTCTTCTAGGGCAACACATTATGACTGAAGAGAAGCTGCAGGCTTAGCTTAGTCCTATTTGACTAGACAAGTTGACTATATTAGCCTAGCAAATGTAGGAAATTATAAGCAGATAAATATACAAATGAGACTTAAAAGTATATTTGTTTTCCTACACCCCACCGTCTCTGCCTGTCATACAAAACAGGCTACCATTAGTCTACAGTGTCCGAGGCACACCTCCCCTATACGGCCCGTCGCCTCTCGCCACTATCCAGGCCAAGTAGCCCACTTCCTCTGAAGTGTCTGGCTGGCTAGCTCCGCCTCTGACTTCTCCATACACTGACTAGGCTACATGTAACCTCCCTTTTCCCTCTGTATAAGTAGACTGTTTACTTTTTCTGCTTGGAACGTGCACTTGACATGTTTTCTGGGGCAGCTAGCTAGCCGGATGTAGAATGGAACCATGTGTTCTAAATGGGTTTGCTATTGTTTACGTTCCAAAAAAGGTCTATACAGTTATTTTGAGGATCTTTCTACTCTGTGCAGCAGAACTAGGATGTACTGTCCTCGTCTCTTGGGGAGATACATAGGCTACACTAAAGTAAAGTGGTAAAAGAGAGGCCAGATTGAATTGAACAGAGTGTACTAACAGAGTGTTTCCAATGTCTCATCACAAAACCCCCAGATGTGAAAAGCCCCACAGGCACCCACACACACACACACACACACACAGACACCCCCACACACATACACACAGGCACCACTAAGATTTCCACCAACCTCCACCAAGTCCTTTTGTCACAGTGGCATTTCACTGTAAGTCTCCCCTGACATTTCATTCTCACATAAATGTAATATATTTCGGCTGTCTGGGAACGACAGGAGTCCGACGCGCGCGCACACACACACACACACACACACACACACACACACACACACACACACACACAGAGTGTCCAGGAGGGCTGGCAGGGAGGGAGCTAGCTGATGCCCTTGCGCTGTGCATGTTGGGCCAGTCATGATGTGTGGGGTTGTGTTTCTCATCAGGCCTGACCTTGAGGGCTCTACTCAGAGTGACACTGACAGGGATTTTCGTCTTTCATCTTCTTTTCCACCATCCCCCTTTTTTACACTTTCTTGTAGGGAACATTTTTCTTAATGTTTAAACAGCAATTTTTTAAAATCGGTTTTTAGTTTAAAACGATAATAAAAATGAGTTATTTCACAATGCAGCTGCGCTGCTGCCAGAAAAGGTTTGGGTCTCACCTCGCAAAGTTTGCCATACAGGACTTCGCTGCTGTCGCTTGCCTTTCTCTACCTTTTTTTCCCAACTGTTAACAACGATAACATAGTGGTGGAGAGTCGATTGATTCCTCGACTCCTTGCACATCGACTCCCGGTGTGTTTGAATAAAGTTAGAAGCCAGAGAACAATCGAAAGGAAAATCTTTAAGAAGATCTTTGAGTGTCAATATTCCGCTAGGAATTGACACATCCAGTAAGTTTCAGTGTTTTTGGAACGGAAGAGACAAATTTAGTTGCCATACTTCCGAGAACATAAACACTTGCACCTTTCATAACGAGCTTGCGAGGGATGGAGAGAAGGGAGCATAGTATAGGCAAGTCTGCCACCAGGTAGAAGTCAGAACCGTGCACTAGGTCTATCTATCAGTATAGACAGGTCAGCCACAAGGCAGACAGTCAGAACCGTGTACTAGGCCTATCTATCAGTATAGGCAAGTCTGCCACCAGGTAGACAGTCAGAACCGTGCACTAGGTCTATCTATCAGTATAGACAGGTCAGCCACAAGGCAGACAGTCAGAACCGTGTACTAGGCCTATCTATCGGCAATCAAAAACTGTAACAGCATTCCATTGTGACAATCTTGCAATTTCTTGGCTTGCAATGTCTCGCAGCTTCTTTAAAGCAGGACCCATCATCAATGACTTATGCTCTTCTAAATCCAACAGAATGAAGACTGAACACACTTACTGCACTGACTCAGATGACTTATGATTGGCTAAATAAATGCATAATAAGATGATAGTATTGTTAGATTTCAGGTCAGCCTTTGATGTTATTGATCATAATTTGTTATTGAAAAAACTGCCTTGTTATGACTTTACAGCACCTGCCACCACATGGTTGGAGAGTTACTTATCCAATAGAACTCAGAGAGTGTTGTTCAATGGAAGCTTCTCTAACATCAGATATGTACAGTGCGGTGTCCCTCAGGGAAGTTGCCTTGTTGCCTTACTGTTCTCTATTTTTACAAATGATTTGCCACTTGTTTTACAATAAGCTAAAATGACTATGTATACTGATGATTGCACACTCTACACTCTACACATTGGCACCTAGCTCACTTAGACTCTTAGCAAGGAGTTAAAGTCTGTGTCAGAATGGGTCATTTCGCAATAAACTGGTCTTAAAGACGTCTAAAACCAAAAGCATTGAATTTGGTTCAAAGCATTCTCTTGGACTTAAACTACAACTGGAGTTGTACATAAAGGGTTTGACCATTGAAGATGTTGAAGAAGCTGAACACCTAGGAGTAACATTAGATGTTTAGTTAGCATGGTCATGTTGACAGTTGTTGTGAAGATGGACAGAGGTGGTATGTCTATTTAAAAAGATGTTCTGTGTTTTTGACACAGGTAAACTGTTCTAGTTCAGGCTTGTCCCGTCTTGATTACTGTCTGGTAATATGGTCAGGTGCAGTAAAGAAAGACCTAGAAAAGCTGCAGCTGGCTCAAAACAAAAAGCTGCATGCCTTATCCTTAACAGAACTAACATCAATAACATGAATAACATACATACCCCACCAGATAACATGCATACCCACCAGAATACATGCATACCCACCAGATAACATGCATACCCACCAGAATACATGCATACCCACCAGAATACATGCATACCCCACCAGATAACATACATACCCCACCAGATAACATACATACCCCACCAGATAACATACATACCCCACCAGATAACATACATACCCCACCAGATAACATACATACCCCACCAGATAACATACATACCCCACCAGATAACATACATACCCCACCAGATAACATGCATCCCCACCAGATAACATGCATCCCCACCAGATAACATGCATCCCCACCAGATAACATGCATACCCACCAGAATACATGCATACCCCACCAGATAACGTGCATACCCCACCAGATAACGTGCATATCCCACCAGATAACGTGCATATCCCACCAGATAACGTGCATACCCCACCAGATAACGTACATACCCCACCAGATAACGTACATACCCCACCAGATAACGTACATACCCCACCAGATAACGTACATACCCCACCAGATAACGTACATACCCCACCAGATAACGTGCATACCCCACCAGATAACGTGCATACCCCACCAGATAACGTGCATACCCCACCAGATAACGTACATACCCCACCAGATAACGTGCATACCCCACCAGATAACGTACATACCCCACCAGATAAAGTGCATACCCCACCAGATAACGTGCATACCCCACCAGATAACATACATACCCCACCAGATAACATGCATCCCCACCAGATAACATACATACCCCACCAGATAACATACATACCCCACCAGATAACATGCATCCCCACCAGATAACATGCATCCCCACCAGATAACATGCATCCCCACCAGATAACATGCATACCCACCAGAATACATGCATACCCCACCAGATAACGTGCATACCCCACCAGATAACGTGCATATCCCACCAGATAACGTGCATATCCCACCAGATAACGTGCATACCCCACCAGATAACGTACATACCCCACCAGATAACGTACATACCCCACCAGATAACGTACATACCCCACCAGATAACGTACATACCCCACCAGATAACGTACATACCCCACCAGATAACGTGCATACCCCACCAGATAACGTGCATACCCCACCAGATAACGTGCATACCCCACCAGATAACGTACATACCCCACCAGATAACGTGCATACCCCACCAGATAACGTACATACCCCACCAGATAAAGTGCATACCCCACCAGATAACGTGCATACCCCACCAGATAACGTACATACCCACCAGATAACGTGCATACCCACCAGATAACGTGCATACCCCACCAGATAACGTGCATACCCCACCAGACGTACACACGTACCCCACCAGATGTACAGACGTACCCCACCAGACACACCACTATAGGTTTCATCACGGTACCCAAACTAAAAACTGATTTAATGCGTCACTCAGTTATGTATAGAGCCATGTCATGGTGGAATGCTCTGCCACCAGAGGTTACTCAGGCATAACGCTCAGCTTTACAAAACAGATATAAACAGATTTTCACGGTGCATCTCCTCTTCTAAAGATCTGATGTAACTGTGCTGTTTATAAACATATCAGTATGTATAAAAGATGAAGAACAGCTGCTCTTTCCATGACATAGACTGACCAGGTGAATCCAGGTGAAAGATATGATCCCTTATTGATGTCACTTGTTAAATACACTTCAATCAGTGTAGATGAAGGGGAGGAGACAGGTTAAATAAGGATTTTGAAGCTTTGAGACATGGATTGTGTAAGTGTGCTATTCAGAAGGTGAATGGGCAAGACAAAATATTGAAGTGCCTTTTGAACGGGCTGTGGTAGTAGGTGCCAGGCTCACCGGTTTATGTCAAGAACTGCAAAGCTCAACAGTTTCCTGTGTGTATCAAGAATGGTCCACCACCCAAAGGACATCCAGCCAAGTTGACAACTGTGGGACACATTAGTGTCAACATGGTCCAGCATCACTGTGGAACGCTTTCAACACCTTGTAGTCCATGCCCCTACGAATTGATTGGAGTCCACCTGTGGTAAATTCAATTGATTGGACATGATTTGAAGAGGCACACACCTGTCTATATAAGGTCCCACAGTTGACAGTACATGTCAGAGAAAAAAACAGGCCACGAGGTCAAAGAAATTGTCCTTAGAGCTCTGAGACAGGATTGTGTCAAGCCACAGATCTGGGGAAGGTCCTCAGCTGGTATGCCATCCAGCCCTGGAGTTTTCCCAGACTGAAAGGCTTTAATTGCATCAGTACGTTTCTCCTCTGTAATTAGGCCTTCTTTCTGTACAGCTGTTAATTTTACATTATTCAAATAAAAAATGCTTACAATTAACTTTGGTTAGTAGAGATGGCGGAAATTGAAACGAATACATGGACTTAACGTACTTTGCTTCCTCTTTCAAAATATATTTTGGTGAATCCGTCATTTGAAACAAGTTTCAGTAAATTATTTTTGGTAGCATTTCTATGTTGAAGGTTAATAAAGAATGTGGTCTTTTTTTCCACATATTCCATCCAGTTTTATTTTTTATAATATATTAGAGTTGAATAAGTTTCTCCATTTATTTTTTATTTTTTTCCCCTCTAACTTATTCTGTACCTCTATGGTACAGTTTTTATTGATATCTAACTGTGCTGTTAGTCCTTCAATTTCCTTTGTTAATATGGACTCTTTTGACCTAAATTGCTTTTGTTTTAGAGCTGAGTACTGAATTGCATGGCCTCTAAAGGCACAATTAAACGTGTCCCATACAATAAGGTAATCTGCTGTACCTATATTATGTCTGAAAAAGTCAGTTATAATTTCTTCTGTCCTAGTTAAAAACAATTGATCATCCAATAGGCTTTGATTCAATGTTCAGTATCCTCACCCACGTGGGAATTCTGGAAGAGTAATATATATGCCAATTATTTGACGGTTCGACTGCATTCTGTCCCCTATTAACACTTTTTAAAACTTTTGGTGCCATCGAGGATGACATAAGAAAGTAGTCAAGACGACTCGCACATTGGTTATATATATTGTATTTATTTTTCATGTAATATCTTATGCTGTTTTTGTCTATAACTCTTCTGTACTTTATCATGTATTTGTTTGTTTTATGTGTACCGGAGGGAGATTAGCTGCTGCATGTGCTGTAACTACTGGGGATCTTAATAAAGTATAAAGTAAACACTCGTATCATTAGCAAAGAGCAGGTGAGCCAGCGTGAGGGAGAGAGCGGAGGAAGCAGGCATTAGGCTAGTATATTGACATGAGTGAGATGCAAGACTTCGCACTCACACAGTCACACACTGTATCTGCGCATGTTCACGGGTTCACATCAAGCTGTTCACAGCGTGGTAGCCAGGGAAGCAAAACAGGGGAAAAGTTGAGCCTCGCGCTTCAACCCAGCCTGACTGTTGTCTGTATGATAGAACATGTTTCCACCCTGAATGTTGTCTGTATGATGGAACACGTTTCCACCCTGACTGTTGTCTGTATGATAGAACACGTTTCCACCCTGACTGTTGTCTGTATGATAGAACACGTTTCCACCCTGACTGTTGTCTGTATGATTGAACACGTTTCCACCCTGAATGTTGTCTGTCTGATGGAACACGTTTCCACCCTGACTGTTGTCTGTATGATGGAATACGTTTCCACCCTGAATGTCGTCTGTATGATAGAACACGTTTCCACCCTGAATGCCGTCTGTATGATAGAACACGTTTCCACCCTGAATATTGTCTGTATGATAGAACACGTTTCCACCCTGACTTGAACATGGGTGGCCTTTGCACCCCCCAGCCCTTACACAATTGGTAAAATGGTATGATTGGGGAGCTTAGAGGCACCAGAAATGAAGCTGTGTCTTCTGGTTATCAAATTGGGCTTGATCTTATGCTGGCCCACTGTACCTTCCTAGGGGGTTTGATCTTATGCTGGCCCACTGTACCTTCCTAGGGGGCTTGATCTTATGCTGGCCCACTGTACCTTCCTAGGGGGCTTGATCTCATGCTGGCCCACTGTACCTTCCTAGGGGGCTTGATCTTATGCTGGCCCACTGTACCTTCCTAGGGGGCTTGATCTCGTGCTGGCCCACTGTACCTTCCTAGGGGGCTTGATCTTATGCTGGCCCACTGTACCTTCCTAGGGGGCTTGATCTCGTGCTGGCCCACTGTACCTTCCTAGGGGGCTTGATCTTATGCTGGCCCACTGTACCTTCCTAGGGGGCTTGATCTTATGCTGGCCCACTGTACCTTCCTAGGGGGCTTGATCTCGTGCTGGCCCACTGTACCTTCCTAGGGGGCTTGATCTCGTGCTGGCCCACTGTACCTTCCTAGGGGGCTTGATCTCGTGCTGGCCCACTGTACCTTCCTAGGGGGCTTGATCTCATGCTGGCCCACTGTACCTTCCTAGGGGGCTTGATCTCGTGCTGGCCCACTGTACCTTCCTAGGGGGCTTGATCTCGTGCTGGCCCACTGTACCTTCCTAGGGGGCTTGATCTCGTGCTGGCCCACTGTACCTTCCTAGGGGGCTTGATCTCATGCTGGCCCACTGTACCTTCCTAGGGGGCTTGATCTCGTGCTGGCCCACTGTACCTTCCTAGGGGGCTTGATCTCGTGCTGGCCCACTGTACCTTCCTAGGTGTTTTTCTTTCATTAGACATGCTCAAAGTGTTCTCACACCTTGTGGGGTTTACATTTGATGACAATACATTTGAAGTTAACTCAATGGGGTTAGAGCTGTGTTTCTCAACTCAAGAACACATTCTATTGAAGGAGTTTTCCAATATCGTTAGAAGCCAGAGAACAATCAACAGGAAAATCTTTAACAAGATCTTTTGAATGAAAGTGTTTTACTTTAAAAGTTTGCTGATAGGAGTTTGTCTGTGGGGTCGCCGTATTGTTATCTGATAGGAGTTTGTCTGTGGGGTAGCCTTACTGTTATCTGATAGGAGTTTGTCTGTGGGGTAGACTTACTGTTATCTGATAGGAGTTTGTCTGTGGGGTAGCCTTACTGTTATCTGATAGGAGTTTGTCTGTGGGGTAGCCTTACTGTTATCTGATAGGAGTTTGTCTGTGGGGTAGCCTTACTGTTATCTGATAGGAGTTTGTCTGTGGGGTAGCCTTACTGTTATCTGATAGGAGTTTGTCTGTGGGGTAGCCTTACTGTTATCTGATAGGAGTTTGTCTGTGGGGTAGCCTTACTGTTATCTGATAGGAGTTTGTCTGTGGGGTAGCCTTACTGTTATCTGATAGGAGTTTGTCTGTGGGGTAGCCTTACTGTTATCTGATAGGAGTTTGTCTGTGGGGTAGCCTTACTGTTATCTGATAGGAGTTTGTCTGTGGGGTAGCCTTACTGTTATCTGATAGGAGTTTGTCTGTGGGGTAGCCTTACTGTTATCTGATAGGAGTTTGTCTGTGGGGTAGCCTTACTGTTATCTGATAGGAGTTTGTCTGTGGGGTAGACTTACTGTTATCTGATAGGAGTTTGTCTGTGGGGTAGCCTTACTGTTATCTGATAGGAGTTTGTCTGTGGGGTAGCCTTACTGTTATCTGATAGGAGTTTGTCTGTGGGGTAGCCTTACTGTTATCTGATAGGAGTTTGTCTGTGGGGTAGACTTACTGTTATCTGATAGGAGTTTGTCTGTGGGGTAGCCTTACTGTTATGTTAGTCCCATCATGTAGCAATATCCAGAGTTCATTTTCAAATTCAATATCTGTGATCCAGTCAAATAACAACAAGCAAGCAATGATATACTGTATAATTAATCTCAGATTAAATATTTGTTTTTGTTTATTTGTACAGAAGTTAGGCTTAGTTTTTAATTAAAGATGGCATGTTTTGATAATCTATCCACTTTGAAGAAATCCTTAGAAATGCTGTTTTGCTTCCCAGTCGGGAGCAAGGGTTTCTGAGGGAAGATATAAAAAGGCCAGAAGAACTTAGTGGAGGGCTGAAGTATGCCACTTAATTATTTAGTTATCTCTCTCTACTCGTCCCCTTCTGTCCAGGGGATTAATAATATGCTCCACTTTTCTTCACTGGTCAGGTGTTCTATTCTCCTCTCATAGCAACATTAGATCTGCTTAGGGAGCAGAAGCCTCATTTACACTAAATATCTGCGTGCGCCATTTATGAAAAGAACAAGCACGTATACATCTAAAAAAAATGTATTTATAAACTTGGCGAACGCCGTACATAGGCATGTTTCCCGTTATAAATCAGACCTGTCGTAAAACTGTGCACGTGTGAACGAGCATTACAACTCTGTCAGAAAAACACCCTCCTTTCACCTTTTATGGTGACGATAACACCCTCCATTCACCTTTTATGGTGACGATAACACCCTCCATTCACCTTTTATGGTGACCATAACACCCTCCATTCACCTATTATGGTGACGATATCACCCTCCATTCACCTTTTCTGGTGACCATAACACCCTCCATTCACCTTTTATGGTGACCATAACACCCTCCATTCACCTTTTATGGTGACGATAACACCCTCCATTCACCTTTTATGGTGACGATAACACCCTCCATTCACCTTTTATGGTGACGATAACACCCTCCATTCACCTTTTATGGTGACGATAACACCCTCCATTCACCTTTTATGGTGACGATAACACCCTCCATTCACCTTTTATGGTGACGATATCACCCTCCGTTCACCTTTTATGGTGACCATAACACCCTCCATTCACCTTTTCTGGTGACCATAACACCCTCCATTCACCTTTTATGGTGACCATAACACCCTCCATTCACCTTTTATGGTGACGATATCACCCTCCATTCACCTTTTCTGGTGACCATAACACCCTCCATTCACCTTTTCTGGTGACCATAACACCCTCCATTCACCTTTTCTGGTGACCATAACACCCTCCATTCACCTTTTATGGTGACCATAACACCCTCCATTCACCTATTATGGTGACCATAACACCCTCCATTCACCTTTTCTGGTGACCATAACACCCTCCATTCACCTTTTATAGTGACCATAACACCTTTTTTTTGCTGTATGATTTGGAAGGATTGGAATTAGGCCACAGCAGTTTCTGCTTTCTAAAAGAGAGAGCAATGGCAAAGTTGGTCCCATTTCTCTGGAGGTGTGAGGGGGCAGAATGTTTTCATCTATTACAGGGACTTTTCATCTCTAAACATGCTGCCTAAAGCCAGTGCCAAACACTTGATTGATTGTAGATTAGAAACAAGTTCAAAGTAAAATGCTACCACCCACACTTCTATGAAAAGATAAATTGTTGTTGAATATTTAGTTTGTCAATAGATTGTGTTTCTATCTGCGTTGGTACAGGCTCTGAGATTAAATAGGTTTATGACGTCACGCTGCTATCGCACAGCAATACCGTAGCCTACCTATACTGTCAAATCTTTTACAGAAGCTACCAGTCTATTTACTTGGTTTGCACAATGTTTTTATCTTTTGCATTAACTTTTGCTGTATCTGGCAAAGGACTGGGACAGTTTCTGAAAGAGTAAACAATCGCAAATGGTTGTGGACCTGTCAGCACAACATTTTAATTCAACAAGGTTTTG
The DNA here is from genome assembly GCF_901001165.1 of Salmo trutta. Lineage (NCBI taxonomy): Eukaryota > Metazoa > Chordata > Actinopteri > Salmoniformes > Salmonidae > Salmo > Salmo trutta. The sequence continues at coordinate 3,827,918 of NC_042961.1, read as the reverse complement.
CATTGACCCCCCATTTGCACAAAATACTTACTTGCCTGCCTGCAATACAAATCGCCAACCACTAGTAAATGTGGATACGTGGTCTAAGGTTTGTGTGGGGGAAAGGCCATTCTCACGCCAAGTTCAGTTTTTATGAATGCCAACTTTTGCGGGAAAACTTGCGCAAATGTTTTGGGGTTTATTTTGTACGTACGCAATGTTTATAAATGAGGCCCCAGAAATGGGGTCAAATAGTATTTGACATCGATCAAATATTTTTGCATTTGACTGAGCCTACCTGAAGTGTTTGACTATTCCTGCACTTTTGGCACAATTCTATTGGGTCCATTGCGCCAGGAAAGCTGCCAAGCTCAAGTAAGCCCATCCAAAAGTATTTGAACGACAACAAATACTATTTGAACCAAACACTGGTCTGTTAGAGAGTAATGGATGATCTGCAGTAATGTGGTGTGACCTATTCCCTGAGTATCTTAATATTCATGGTGTTATGATGAATGTGTGTGTGTGTGTGTGGCACAATGGAACAATATAATTAGTTCCCCATATGCACATAATGCCTAGTGGCAGGACGCTGTGCACTTGTTTCCTTTCCATCCATTTGTTTCTTGTCAGCAATCAGCCTAGAGTAGACTGATCCTCACTGAGGTAACTCAGCCTAGAGTAGACTGATCCTCACTGAGGTAACTCGGCCTAGAGTAGACTGATCCTCACTGAGGTAACTCAGCCTAGAGTAGACTGATCCTCACTGAGGTAACTCGGCCTAGAGTAGACTGATCCTCACTGAGGTAACTCAGCCTAGAGTAGACTGATCCTCACTGAGGTAACTCAGCCTAGAGTAGACTGATCCTCACTGAGGTAACTCAGCCTAGAGTAGACTGATCCTCACTGAGGTAACTCGGCCTAGAGTAGACTGATCCTCACTGAGGTAACTCAGCCTAGAGTAGACTGATCCTCACTGAGGTAACTCGGCCTAGAGTAGACTGATCCTCACTGAGGTAACTCAGCCTAGAGTAGACTGATCCTCACTGAGGTAACTCAGCCTAGAGTAGACTGATCCTCACTGAGGTAACTCAGCCTAGAGTAGACTGATCCTCACTGAGGTAACTCAGCCTAGAGTAGACTGATCCTCACTGAGGTAACTCGGCCTAGAGTAGACTGATCCTCACTGAGGTAACTCAGCCTAGAGTAGACTGATCCTCACTGAGGTAACTCGGCCTAGAGTAGACTGATCCTCACTGAGGTAACTCAGCCTAGAGTAGACTGATCCTCACTGAGGTAACTCAGCCTAGAGTAGACTGATCCTCACTGAGGTAACTCGGCCTAGAGTAGACTGATCCTCACTGAGGTAACTCGGCCTAGAGTAGACTGATCCTCACTGAGGTAACTCAGCCTAGAGTAGACTGATCCTCACTGAGGTAACTCGGCCTAGAGTAGACTGATCCTCACTGAGGTAACTCAGCCTAGAGTAGACTGATCCTCACTGAGGTAACTCAGCCTAGAGTAGACTGATCCTCACTGAGGTAACTCAGCCTAGAGTAGACTGATCCTCACTGAGGTAACTCAGCCTAGAGTAGACTGATCCTCACTGAGGTAACTCAGCCTAGAGTAGACTGATCCTCACTGAGGTAACTCAGCCTAGAGTAGACTGATCCTCACTGAGGTAACTCAGCCTAGAGTAGACTGATCCTCACTGAGGTAACTCGGCCTAGAGTAGACTGATCCTCACTGAGGTAACTCGGCCTAGAGTAGACTGATCTCAAGACTAGAGTAGACTGATCCTCACTGAGGTAACTCGGCCTAGAGTAGACTGATCCTCACTGAGGTAACTCGGCCTAGAGTAGACTGATCCTCACTGAGGTAACTCGGCCTAGAGTAGACTGATCCTCACTGAGGTAACTCAGCCTAGAGTAGACTGATCCTCACTGAGGTAACTCAGCCTAGAGTAGACTGATCCTCACTGAGGTAACTCGGCCTAGAATAGACTGATCCTCACTGAGGTAACTCAGCCTAGAGTAGACTGATCCTCACTGAGGTAACTCAGCCTAGAGTAGACTGATCCTCACTGAGGTAACTCAGCCTAGAGTAGACTGATCCTCACTGAGGTAACTCAGCCTAGAGTAGACTGATCCTCACTGAGGTAACTCAGCCTAGAGTAGACTGATCCTCACTGAGGTAACTCAGCCTAGAGTAGACTGATCCTCACTGAGGTAACTCGGCCTAGAGTAGACTGATCCTCACTGAGGTAACTCGGCCTAGAGTAGACTGATCCTCACTGAGGTAACTCGGCCTAGAGTAGACTGATCCTCACTGAGGTAACTCGGCCTAGAGTAGACTGATCCTCACTGAGGTAACTCGGCCTAGAGTAGACTGATCCTCACTGAGGTAACTCGGCCTAGAGTAGACTGATCCTCACTGAGGTAACTCGGCCTAGAGTAGACTGATCCTCACTGAGGTAACTCGGCCTAGAGTAGACTGATCCTCACTGAGGTAACTCAGCCTAGAGTAGACTGATCCTCACTGAGGTAACTCAGCCTAGAGTAGACTGATCCTCACTGAGGTAACTCAGCCTAGAGTAGACTGATCCTCACTGAGGTAACTCGGCCTAGAGTAGACTGATCCTCACTGAGGTAACTCGGCCTAGAGTAGACTGATCCTCACTGAGGTAACTCGGCCTAGAGTAGACTGATCCTCACTGAGGTAACTTGGCCTAGAGTAGACTGATCCTCACTGAGGTAACTCGGCCTAGAGTAGACTGATCCTCACTGAGGTAACTCGGCCTAGAGTAGACTGATCCTCACTGAGGTAACTCGGCCTAGAGTAGACTGATCCTCACTGAGGTAACTCGGCCTAGAGTAGACTGATCCTCACTGAGGTAACTCGGCCTAGAGTAGACTGATCCTCACTGAGGTAACTCGGCCTAGAGTAGACTGATCCTCACTGAGGTAACTCGGCCTAGAGTAGACTGATCCTCACTGAGGTAACTCAGACTAGCTGTAAACGAGTGTAAACAAACACCTAAGTGGAGCAGTGAGCACTGGCTTATTGAAACAAATGTCCTGTCACAGACACTGCTGAAGGAGAAACAGGAATCTCTAACACATTGACAAGCATGTGTCTCTCCACTGTGTGTGTGTGCGTGTGTGTGTGTGTGTGTGTGCGTGTGCGTGTGTGCGCGTGTGTGCGTGTGTGTGTTGGCACTGGCTTCTGTGTAGGAGCCTGATGTATGCCTAAGGCCATGAACTCACCACTAAGAACCATTGTCAGGTGACAGGTCTAACTTAGTGAACGTGTACTAGGCGACTGACTCAAATGCTGACAGATGAGAGTCCATACTTTAGATTTTACAACTTGTCTATTCACACCCAGACAGTCCAAACCCAACAGGGGGATTTAGAAACCAGTTGATTTAGTAGAGCTGTGTAACCCATCGTTGCAATGTAAAAAAAACAGCATTATAAACTGGGTGGTTAGAGCCCTGAATGCTGATTGGCTGACAGCCATGGTATATCAGACCCTATACCATGTGTATGACAAAACATTTATTTTTACTGCTCTAATTACGTTGGTAACCAGTTTATAATATAAATAAGGCACCTCAGGGGTTTGTGGTATATGGCCAATATACCACGGCTAAGGGCTGTATCCAGGCACTCCGCAATGCGTCGTGCCTAAGAACAGCCCTTAGCCGTGGTATATTCGCCATATACCACACCCCCTCGTGCCTTATTGCTTAATTATACCCCACTATTACCAGTGCGCTCAGAATTGATCAGACCCCTTGGCTTATTCCACATTTTGTGGTAACAGCCTGAATTCAAAAATGTATTTAATGTGTTTCTCACCCATCTACACACAATACCCCATAATGACAAAGTAAAAACATGTTTTTAGAAATACAATTGTCTTTCTGGGTAAGTTTCTAAGAGCTTTGTACACCTGGATTGTACAATATTTGCACATTATTCTTGTACAATTCTTCAACCTCTATCAAGTTGGTTAATCATTGCTAAACAGCCTTTTTCAAGTCTTGCCATAAATTTCTCAAGACGATTTTTTTTAAGTCAAAACTGTAACTCGGCCACTCAGGAACATTCCATGTAGTCTTGGTAAGCAACTCCAGTGTATATTTGGCCTTGTGTTTTAGGTTATGGTCCTGCTGAAAGGTGAATTTGTCTACCAGTGTCTGTTGGAAAACAGACTGAACCGGGTTTTCCTCTAGGATTTTTCCGGTGCTTAGCTCTACTCCGTTTATTTGTATCTTAAAAAACTCCCTAGACCTGCCCATGACAAGCTTACCCATTACTGCTATCACCACCATGCTTGAAAATATGAAGAGTGGTACTCAGTGATGTGTTGGATTTGGTCCAAACATAATGCTTTGTATTCAGAACATAAAGTTAATTTCTTTGCTGCAGTTTTACTTTAGTGCCTTGTTGCAAACAGGATGCATGTTTTGGAATATTTTTATTCTGTTCAGGCTTCCTTCTTTTCACTCTGGCATTTAGGTTAGTATTGTGGAGTAACTACAATGTTGTTGATCCATCCTCAGTTTTCTCCTATCACAGCCATTAAACTCTTTAAGTATTGGTCAAAACATTGTGCTATATAAGGAATCCATTTGGAACAATCTGTATCTCAGAGACCTGTTTCTCTGCTGTAAGGTAGTTATTTGTTGGTTTATGGACTGTCTTCACTCACATCCATTAGCTTCAGATAGAGAAGCCGTCTCACACACACACACACACACACACACACACACACACACACACACACACACACACACACACACACACACACAGGTTAAAATAACTTTGTTCCTCCTCTCCTTTTAGTGTGTTTCCTATGTTTCCTCCACTCTATGAATTCCTAATGTTGAAGAGTGTTAGAGTCTTTCCTAAAAAAGGCTGCTGGCACACAGCAACAACTAAACAAGAAAGCAAACTCAGTCTGCATCCTGTGAAAATGTAGACCTAGGTATCTCCCGGGAGGGGTGGGTTGGCTAGCACTCTTCATACACGCAGCAGCTGCAATAGCATCACTGGTTTTGGTGGGATAAAAGCTTCTTCTGGAGTGATATTTACATTAGAGTTGAGTGTGTGTGTGTGTGGGGGGGGGGGGGGGTTGTGTGTGCCATGGAGTTATGACTTACCCTGCCTCTTCTTTTTTCACTACTGTTCCTGTTGGAATTGAAATTGTCCTGTTTCTGTTAGTGTAGAGCGATTAACCGAAATTTCAGTTATTTATTTATTGTTGTTGTTGTAATTTTTACCCCTTTTTTCTCCCCAATTTCGTGATTACGATCTTGTCTCATTGCTGCAAAAATGTTTTTCTGTAAGCTCAATGTGCACATCACACAGTTTCTCCAGAGATAAATCAGATCCAGCCAGAACTGTGCAATGTATTAGGGAGTTGTAGTTTCTCTAGAGATAAATCAGATCCAGTCTGAACTGTGCAATGTATTAGGGAGTTGTAGTTTCTCTAGAGATAAATCAGATCCAGCCTGAACTGTGCAATGTATTAGGGAGTTGTAGTTTCTCTAGAGATAAATCAGATCCAGCCTGAACTGTGCAATGTATTAGGGAGTTGTAGTTTCTCTAGAGATAAATCAGATCCAGCCTGAACTCTGCAATGTATTAGGGAGTTGTAGTTTCTCTAGAGATAAATCAGATCCAGTCTGAACTGTGCAATGTATTAGGGAGTTGTAGTTTCTCTAGAGATAAATCAGATCCAGACTGAACTGTGCAATGTATTAGGGAGTTGTAGTTTCTCTAGAGATAAATCAGATCCAGCCTGAACTGTGCAATGTATTAGGGAGTTGTAGTTTCTCTAGAGATAAATCAGATCCAGCCTGAACTCTGCAATGTATTAGGGAGTTGTAGTTTCTCTAGAGATAAATCAGATCCAGTCTGAACTGTGCAATGTATTAGGGAGTTGTAGTTTCTCTAGAGATAAATCAGATCCAGACTGAACTGTGCAATGTATTAGGGAGTTGTAGTTTCTCTAGAGATAAATCAGATCCAGCCTGAACTCTGCAATGTATTAGGGAGTTGTAGTTTCTCTAGAGATAAATCAGATCCAGCCTGAACTGTGCAATGTATTAGGGAGTTGTAGTTTCTCTAGAGATAAATCAGATCCAGACTGAACTGTGCAATGTATTAGGGAGTTGTAGTTTCTCTAGAGATAAATCAGATCCAGACTGAACTGTGCAATGTATTAGGGAGTTGTAGTTTCTCTAGAGATAAATCAGATCCAGCTTGAACTGTGCAAGGTGTTAGGGAGTTGTAGTTTCTCTAGAGATAAATCAGATCCAGCTTGAACTGTGCAAGGTGTTAGAGAGTTGTAGTTTCTCTAGAGATAAATCAGATCCAGCTTGAACTGTGCAAGGTGTTAGGGAGTTGTAGTTTCTCTAGAGATAAATCAGATCCAGACTGAACTGTGTGATGGAGTTGTAGTTTCTCTAGAGATAAATCAGATCCAGACTGAACTGTGCAAGGTGTTAGGGAGTTGTAGTTTCTCTAGAGATAAATCAGATCCAGCCTGAACTGTGCAATGTATTAGGGAGTTGTAGTTTCTCTAGAGATAAATCAGATCCAGACTGAACTGTGCAAGGTGTTAGGGAGTTGTAGTTTCCAACAGGCCAATATGTGACCCAGCACATATTTTCAGTCTTATGTAGCAACATTTGTAATGGTGTTTTTTACATTGGATAAAAGTAGAGACTCAGAGCTAGAACATGGTATATCATACACTGCAGTTGAGGAACAATGGGAATGCAATTTTGCTTAGAAAGTTGATAAACTTGTAACCTCACTTTTGAGAAAATGGCCCTTGAATGTTTTGGTATACCTACAGGAGAGGTCTTCTTTGTCTACACCCATTTATCATCGTTCACACCCTCTTAAGCCTTAGCCCCACCCATCTCTTTAAGGATTCACATGTGAGGCCATGTGCTAAACAGAGTGAGTAAGGAAGTGTAGTAAATAACCAAAGATTTCAAAACTAAAAGTGGTAAAAGCAGTAGCCTACAATATGGAAAACTCTTTATCTAGTTCTTGGCCTACATCCTGATCTGACTTTGGTGCAGGTCATGTTGTTCTTCACATTACCGTCTCTGGTAAACACACACTATATCAAATCAAGTTTATTTGTCACATTCACAGGGTACAGAAGGGGTAAACGGTGCAGTTACTTGTGTAGTAGCAATATAAAAACTAGAACGTGTCCAGATAGAAATATTGAATAAATATTTTGTAATTATTAGATGATGCTTACCCAGACACACTTGTGTAAATAGATGGGTCATGTTGAAGAAACGCTATAGCCACAGCTAGCTAAGTGGATGGGTCACTATAGTCTAGACATTGTACACATGTTGATGAAATACAATAGATGGCCGTAATCACCCCCAGACACACCTGGCTAACTTGACGGGTCATGTGAAAGAGAGGCTACAACCGCCCCACAGCCACGTCTAGCTAAGTGAATGGGTCTCTACAGAAGGTGTACAGTCAAATGGTTACTTGCATATTTGTATATAGTGCTGTGAAAAAGGTTCCGTTTTGCCTTTTAGATCACAATTAGGCTAATACGTTTACATGATTCTATATTAATAGTCCTACTCATAAAGAGCCTTCCTTTGGAGGTGATTAGGCTTTAGGTCTACATGGACACAACATGAGTCCCTCTAGTTGACTAGAATGACTAACCTCTTCAATATGATGCTGATTGCTGTGCATCTCTTGTCCATGTTCATGCTACTAGGTGGATGCTGGCCACTGCAGAGCCCCAACAGTAATGTATTGTACTGATTTAATGTTGTTTGTTTGTTATTGACAATGAGAGGCATCCAAGATAATAAACATCTGTCATCATATCCATGAAGAATGCTTTTATCAAATCATGTTTGCGAGTGGAGGAGGGAGCCTCATTGCCAGATGTATCCCACTAGTGAAATAGCTTCATGTTATGTATGCCTACGCGCTAGGCTACTCTGTGTCTGAGTGCAGGAAAGGAATGGACTGGAGAATACAACAGCTTTGATCTTGTGTAGTCATGGGGATGTGATGATCATAGTGTCCTGTCTGACAGAGAGGGATGAATAGAGAGAGACTTTAAAGGTGCTACACATATGATAGTATTTTTTAGTTTTGCATTTTAATTTCACAAAATGTCCATATCTGCAGTAATTTTGGAATGATAGTGTTTCACAGTATTATTTACATGCCAGTGTTGTGTTTGGCTGTGATATTCGCCCGCCGGCAAATGGGAAAGCTGTTCTGACTTTGGCTGTCATATATATATATATATATATATATATAGTCGTTCAACCACGACTTGGTGAAACATAAGATATTACAGTTTTTAATGTCCCGTTGGTAGGATAGTCTCGAACGGAGCTCATCCAGTGATTGCACGTTGACAAATAGAACAGATGGTAGAGGCGTGTTAGCCACTTGCCTATAAATTCTCACAAGGCACCCTGATCTGCGCCTCCGGTATCTCCTTCATATCTCTTTGACTCACTTACAGCCTGTTGCAGTAATCAGATGAGAACACAGCCTGTTGCAGTAATCAGATGAGAACACAGCCTGTTGCAGTAATCAGATGAGAACACAGCCTGTTGCAGTAATCAGATGAGAACACAGCCTGTTGCGGTAATCAGATGAGAACACAGCCTGTTGCGGTAATCAGATGAGAACACAGCCTGTTGCAGTAATCAGATGAGAACACAGCCTGTTGCGGTAATCGGATGAGAACACAGCCTGTTGCGGTAATCAGATGAGAACACAGCCTGTTGCGGTAATCAGATGAGAACACAGCCTGTTGCAGTAATCAGATGAGAACACAGCCTGTTGCAGTAATCAGATGAGAACACTGCCTGTTGCAGTAATCAGATGAGAACTCAGCCTGTTGCAGTAATCAGATGAGAACTCAGCCTGTTGCAGTAATCAGATGAGAACTCAGCCTGTTGCAGTAATCAGATGAGAACACAGCCTGTTGCAGTAATCAGATGAGAACACAGCCTGTTGCAGTAATCAGATGAGAACTCAGCCTGTTGCAGTAATCAGATGAGAACTCAGCCTGTTGCAGTAATCAGATGAGAACTCAGCCTGTTGCAGTAATCAGATGAGAACACAGCCTGTTGCAGTAATCAGATGAGAACAAAACCACACAACACAGATGGGAGTTCTTCTAGGCCTATCTAATCATCATAAGTCAACAAGATTTAAAAAATGTAATAAAAAATACATTTGTTAATTAAGCAGAGACCACCACCTCATTTTTGACCCTCACGTTGGTCCCCAAAACATCACTGCACTGTATCAAATGATTCTCAATTTGCTTTACCCTCTGAAGAAAAATGTATGAAATGTTAATGTCAATTCTCCACAATTTGCCTGTTCAAGGTCATTTAAGACAGGACCATGTGTATTTACCATGCTCTACCAAGCGAACCAGACAGGACCATGTGTATTTACCGTGCTGTACCAACCAAACCAGACAGGACCATGTGTATTTACCGTGCTCTACCAACCAAACCAGACAGGACCATGTGTATTTACCGTGCTCTACCAACCGAACCAGACAGGACCATGTGTATTTACCATGCTCTACCAACCAAACCAGACAGGACCTTGTGTATTTACCGTGCTCTACCAACCAAACCAGACAGGACCATGTGTATTTACCATGCTCTACCAAACGAGCCAGACAGGACCATGTGTATTCACCATGCTCTACCAACCGAGCCAGACAGGACCATGTGTATTTACCATGCTCTACCAACCCAGCCAGACAGGACCATGTGTATTTACCATGCTCTACTAACCCGAGCCAGACAGGACCAAGTGTATTTACCATGCTCTACCAACCCGAGCCAGACAGGACCATGTGTATTTTCCATGCTCTACCAACCCGAGCCAGACAGGACCATGTGTATTTTCCATGCTCTACCAACCCTAGCCAGACAGGACCATGTGTATTTTCCATGCTCTACCAACCAAACCAGACAGGACCATGTGTATTTACCATGCTCTACCAACCCAAGCCAGACAGGACCATGTGTATTTTCCATGCTCTACCAACCCGAGCCAGACAGGACCTTGTGTATTTACCATGCTCTACCAACCAACCCAGACAGGACCATGTGTATTTACCATGATCTACCAACCCAGCCAGACAGGACCATGTGTATTTTCCATGCTCTACCAACTCGAGCCAGACAGGACCATGTGTATTTACCATGCTCTACCAACCAAACCAGACAGGACCATGTGTATTTACCATGCTCTACCAACCCGAGCCAGACAGGACCATGTGTATTTACCATGCTCTACCAACCCGAGCCAGACAGGACCTTGTGTATTTACCATGCTCTACCAACCAAACCAGACAGGACCTTGTGTATTTGCATTACACACTCATATGTGAGGCTTTGTAGATCACACAGCAGACTGAGTTGTCAACTAATGGGAATTCAAAGCCATTGGATTTATGTTAAAAGTATACTTTTCCATTTTTTTATACAAATTCTATCAATTTCTTTCCATTCATAACTTTTTGTTAAATCCAATCAGTTATCCACACTGTTTCAACGTGATCAGTAGGAAAACATATATTTTTTGTTTGATGAAATATAGAAATAAAGTTGATTGAACTCTCTCTCTCTCCCTACAGCACTGTACTCTATCCTCCTGTTCTGTGTCTTCCTGTGGATCCCCTTTGTCTATTTCTATTATGAGGAGAAAGATGATGACAACATCAACAAGTGTTCAGTAAGACTGCTGCTGCCTGTCCTCTAACTGTAGTCTAGACACACACACAAACACACACACACACACACACACACACACACACACACACACACACACACACACACACACACACACACACACACACACACACACCAACAAGTGTTCAGTAAGACTGCTGCTGCCTGTCCTCTAACTGTAGTCTAGACACACACACACACACACACACACACACACACACACACACACACACACACACACACACACCAACAAGTGTTCAGTAAGACTGCTGCTGCCTGTCCTCTTACTGTAGTCTAGACACACACACACACACACACACACACACACACGTTGACCTTGGCTATGAACAGCAGTCACTAGCTGTCTGTCTCTGGGTTAAGGAAGGTAAACACTGTATTTATTCATTATTTTGGACTTAATCCCGTTGGTCCCACATATCGTGAGAGATTACATTCCTAATGACCAACCACAGGCTGAATGTAAACACATCAGTCTCAATTAAAACACTCACTCAATATTAATATATCACAATCCCCCAAAATAGATACAGAAGTGGTACTTAAAGCTCTATGCTACAAATAAAGTGTACAGTATCCCTATAGAACTACATACTGTAGAAAAGCCTACAGTATCCCTATAGAACTACATACTGTAGAAAAGCCTACAGTATCCCTATAGAACTACATACTGTAGAAAAGCCTACAGTATCCCTATAGAACCACATACTGTAGAAAAGCCTACAGTATCCCTATAGAACTACATACTGTAGAAAAGCCTACAGTATCCCTATAGAACTACATACTGTAGAAAAGCCTACAGTATCCCTATAGAACTACATACTGTAGAAAAGCTTACAGTATCCCTATAGAACTACATACTGTAGAAAAGCATACAGTATCCTATAGAACTACGTACTGTAGAAAAGCAACAAGGATATAGTTGAGACTTTACTGTCGACTCTTGGATATTACGTATACATGGCCTCTGTTAAGATAAGTGTAGAAAAAGCCAAAGCCCATAGGAATAGACCACCCTCCCCCCCTCTTCATCTTAAACTGAATATTGCTGAAATGTCATATATTGGTCTCCAAAGGACACGGTAGTGATTATATAGATTACATGCCACAGTGAGCTTCTTCCCTTTCCTCTGGGTTGGTTTGGAGCTGACAGAAGCACTTCCTCTCACAGCCAAGGAGTTCTTTTGAATCATTACTTTCAAAGCACCCTTTAATAACAGCGCTGGGAGTAAGGTGTGTGTGTGTGTGTGTGTGTGTGTGTGTGTGTGTGTGACTACTCTGAGAGTCTCTGGCAGGGTGAACAGGACTCTGGATTCCACTTCACACTCCATTGTCCCCTCACTAACTGGAATATGGAATTAGTTAGCCAGCCACTCACCTCAAACGTGTACACACACATACATACCCACCCGGCCCCCCAACCCACCCCATTGAAGAATTAGATATAGTTACATTCCTGATTCATAATCACACTATTAATAATTCTGTCTTTCATTACAGCAAGTGAAAAATGCTCTGAAATACACAATTGGATTCATCATCGTCTGTGCAGCACTGCTATTAATTGGGTAAGTACTATGAGACATTGTCACCCACCCTATTCCCTATCTAGTGCACAACATCTAACCAGGGCCTGCATAGGGGTCTGTATAATAATATAAGGAATAGGGTTCCATTTTGGACACAGCCATAGATGGTGGGGAGAGGTGTGTACTACATGTCATTATAATCGCTTAATGAGCAAGGTGTTTTCCTCTTCAAGGAAATCAAAGTTCTTTAAACTGCCATCTGTTCAGACATGAGCAGCCAGACATCACAGAAAAAGTCCTCTTCCACCAGAGTAGTTGCCATATACCTGGGTTCTTCTACTGGTTCAATCTAACTTCACAACTCTGTACATTTTCTCTGGAACAAGCTTGAAGCTTTATTCATATTCCTGTCCCAAGATGCCCTCTGCTATAGTTACTGACCCAAGATGCCATCTGCTATAGTTACTGACCCAAGATGCTCTCTGCTAGTTACTGACCCAAGATGCTCTCTGCTATAGTTACTGACCCAAGATGCTCTCTGCTATAGTTACTGACCCAAGATGCCCTCTGCTATAGTTACTGACCCAAGATGCCCTCTGCTATAGTTACTGACCCAAGATGCCCTCTGCTATAGTTACTGACCCAAGATGCCATCTGCTATAGTTACTGACCCAAGATGCTCTCTGCTAGTTACTGACCCAAGATGCTCTCTGCTATAGTTACTGACCCAAGATGGCCTCTGCTATAGTTACTGACCCAAGATGCCATCTGCTATAGTTACTGACCCAAGATGCTCTCTGCTATAGTTGCTGACCCAAGATGCTCTCTGCTATAGTTACTGACCCAAGATGCTCTCTGCTATAGTTACTGACCCAAGATGCCCTCTGCTGTAGTTACTGACCCAAGATGCCCTCTGCTATAGTTACTGACCCAAGATGCTCTCTGCTATAGTTACTGACCCAAGATGCCCTCTGCTATAGTTACTGACCCAAGATGCTCTCTGCTATAGTTACTGACCCAAGATGCTCTCTGCTATAGTTACTGACCCAAGATGCTCTCTGCTATAGTTACTGACCCAAGATGCTCTCTGCTATAGTTACTGACCCAAGATGCTCTCTGCTATAGTTAGTGACCCAAGATGCTCTCTGCTATAGTTACTGACCCAAGATGCCCTCTGCTATAGTTACTGACCCAAGATGCTCTCTGCTATAGTTACTGACCCAAGATGCTCTCTGCTATAGTTAGTGACCCAAGATGCTCTCTGCTATAGTTACTGACCCAAGATGCTCTCTGCTATAGTTACTGACCCAAGATGCTCTCTGCTATAGTTACTGACCCAAGATGCTCTCTGCTATAGTTACTGACCCAAGATGCCCTCTGCTATAGTTACTGACCCAAGATGCTCTCTGCTAAAGTTAGTGACCCAAGATGCCCTCTGCTATAGTTACTGACCCAAGATGCTCTCTGCTATAGTTACTGACCCAAGATGCTCTCTGCTATAGTTACTGACCCAAGATGCCCTCTGCTATAGTTACTGACCCAAGATGCTCTCTGCTATAGTTACTGACCCAAGATGCTCTCTGCTATAGTTACTGACCCAAGATGCTCTCTGCTATAGTTACTGACCCAAGATGCTCTCTGCTATAGTTACTGACCCAAGATGCTCTCTGCTATAGTTACTGACCCAAGATGCTCTCTGCTATAGTTACTGACCCAAGATGCTCTCTGCTATAGTTACTGACCCAAGATGCTCTCTGCTATAGATCCCATCCCCCCCAGCACCCATCCTCAGATCCCATCCCCACCCCCAGCACCCAGCTCCCATCCCCACCCCCAGCACCCATCCTCAGCTCCCATCCTCACCCCCAGCACCCATCCTCAGCTCCCATCCCCACCCCCAGCACCCATCCTCAGCTCCCATCCCTACCCCCAGCACCCAGCTCCCATCCCCACCCCCAGCACCCATCCTCAGCTCCCATCCCTACCCCCAGCACCCAGCTCCCATCCCCACCCCCAGCACCCAGCTCCCATCCCCACCCCCAGCACCCATCCTCAGCTCCCATCCCCACCCCCAGCACCCATCCTCAGCTCCCATCCCCACCCCAGCACCCATCCTCAGCTCCCATCCCTACCCCCAGCACCCAGCTCCCATCCCCACCCCCAGCACCCATCCTCAGCTCCCATCCCTACCCCCAGCACCCAGCTCCCATCCCCACCCCCAGCACCCATCCTCAGCTCCCATCCCCACCCCCAGCACCCATCCTCAGCTCCCATCCCCACCCCCAGCACCCATCCTCAGCTCCCATCCCCATCCCCAGCACCCATCCTCAGCTCCCATCCCTACCCCCAGCACCCAGCTCCCATCCCCACCCCCAGCACCCATCCTCAGCTCCCAACCCCACCCCCAGCACCCATCCTCAGCTCCCATCCCCATCCCCAGCACCCATCCTCAGCTCCCATCCCCACCCCCAGCACCCATCCTCAGCTCCCATCCCCACCCCCAGCACCCATCCTCAGATCCCATCCCCATCCCCAGCACCCATCCTCAGCTCCCATCTCCACCCCCAGTACCCATCCTCAGCTCCCATCCCCACCCCCAGCACCCATCCTCAGCTCCCATCCCCACCCCCAGCACCCATCCTCAGCTCCCATCCCCACCCCCAGCACCCATCCTCAGCTCCCATCCCCACCCCCAGCACCCATCCTCAGATCCCATCCCCACCCCCAGCACCCATCCTCAGCTCCCATCCCCACCCCCAGCACCCATCCTCAGCTCCCATCCCCACCCCCAGCACCCAGCTCCCATCCCCACCCCCAGCACCCAGCTCCCATCCCCACCCCCACTCAGTCTCAGATAAAGCCATTGTGAACTGTCCATGTCGTGATTAAGTTTCTCAAAGATGACTTGATGCTTAAATCTATAGCGATACACAGTGGAAACCATGTCCCATTTAACCTCCAGTTTACTCTGTGTTGAACTGTGCCTGTGCAGCATAAACATAATGGATTTCTCCTAGCCACCACCACAGTAACATGCTTGCTGTTCAGGTCATGTAATGTAATGTTCATTCAACCATTAAATGGCACTCTGATCCTATAGAGGACGCTGCCTGGATTGAACGGTGGGTGGATAGAAACGTGTCATCCTAAATGGCACCCTATTCCCTACATAGATCACTACTTTTTACCAGAGCCCTATGGACCTTAGACAACATGTTGACATTTGAGACACAGCCTAGGACGAGCCCACATGGTTCATTTCAAGTTGAAAAGTTTGGACTCTTTGGGATTCTTTAGACAGAAGCAATTTGGTGTCTATTTTACCTTTTTGAACCGTCAGCCCTTTGTACCTCTTTGTACCGGGGGATTGTTGTTCAGGTCTCTTGATGCGAGGCGACATGATGGCTTTTATCTTGCTCTGCCTCTCCTTTGCTTTCCTTTCCACTCCACTCATCTCCTCTCCTCTCTGTGTGATACAGGGAGGCATCAGGCCACTGTTTGGGTGACTGTTCATTCCAAGGGCTTTGCTGCTTGAACACAGTCTTTTGTTTGCAGCCTGTCGTGACTGGGCTAGAGGGCTAGGCATGACTCAAAACTCTTAAAATGACTATTGACCTTTCAACTGCTGCTGATTCTTTAAACTTGGGCTTTTGAGGTGATTGTTCTTTAATAGGGTGGTCTTCATTCAGCATGTTGTTTCTTAGTCGAAATATTGATCCATAGAGACAACATATTATACACTTTATTATTAGACATTATAAAGGCTCATACGTGCTTATAACAAGTTAAAAAGCATTATACCTGCAGGCTTCAAGTAAAATATTGCCAATATTTATTTCTGAATCCAGCCCTGGTTTAGCCTAACATGTTTTAAATGAGCTTTCATTATAGTAGGCCTAGGGTAAGGGTAGCCTACGGAGGGCTTGGGTTTTCAACATATCAAATGGGAAACAAGCAATTGTTACAGGCAAATAACTTGTGTGTACGAGGTTCACCGGTATTCCCAGAAGTTCTTCTCTCCTTTCATGATGCTCTTCATGATGGCATGGACACATGGAGGGGGTTTTACACACGTCCAAACAGGAGCTGCATGGCTAACATAATGTAGGCCTACCTACAATACATAGATAACATACATATAGATTTTTATTTTACCTTTATTTAACTAGGCAAGTCAGTTAAGAACTCATTTTTATTTACAATGACAGGGGCTGGGATAATATATATATATATATATATATATATATATATATATATATATAGGACAAAACACACATCACGACAAGAGAGATAACACTACATAAAGAGAGACCTAAGACAACAACATAGCATGACAGCAACACATGACAACACAGCATGACAACAACATGGCAGCAGCACAACATGGTAGCAGCACAAAACATGGTACTAACATTATTGGACACAGATAACAGCACAAAGGCAAGAAGGAAGAGCCAACAATACATCACACAAAACAGCCACAAGTGTCAGTAAGAGTGTCAATGATTGAGTCTTTGAATTAAGAGATTAAGATAAAACTGTTCAGTTTGAGTGCTTGTTGCAGCTTGTTCCAGTCGCTAGCTGCAGCGAACTGAAAAGACGAGCGACCCAGGGATGTGTGTGCTTTGGGGACCTTACAGTTTACAGAGGAGTATAGAGTGCAGTGATGTGTCCTATAAGGAGCATTGGTGGAAAATCTGATGGCCAAAGGGTAAAGAACATCTAGCCGCTCGAGAGCACCCTTACCTGCAGATCTATAAATTACGTCTCCGTAATCTAGCATGGGTAGGATGGTCATCTGAATCAGGGTTAGTTTGGCTGCAGCTGTGAAAGAGGAGCGATTACGATAGAGGAAACCAAGTCATTCCATTACTGTTACACATTACTGTTATTACACATTAGGCTAATCTACACATTACTGTTATTCCACATTAGGCTAATCTACACATTACTGTTATTCCACATTAGGCTAATCTACACATTACTGTTGTTCCACATTAGGCTAATCTACACATTACTGTTGTTCCACATTGGTCTAGTCTACACATTACTGTTGTTACACATTAGGCTAATCTACACATTACTGTTGTTACACATTAGGCTAATCTACACATTACTGTTATTACACATTAGGCTAATCTACACATTACTGTTGTTCCACATTAGGCTAATCTACACATTACTGTTGTTCCACATTAGGCTAATCTACACATTACTGTTGTTCCACATTGGTCTAATCTACACATTACTGTTGTTCCACATTAGGCTAATCTACACATTACTGTTGTTCCACATTAGGCTAATCTACACATTACTGTTGTTCCACATTAGGCTAATCTACACATTACTGTTGTTCCACATTAGGCTAATCTACACATTACTGTTGTTCCACATTAGGCTAATCTACACATTACTGTTGTTCCACATTAGGCTAATCTACACATTACTGTTGTTCCACATTAGGCTAATCAACACATTACTGTTGTTCCACATTAGTGTTGTTCCATGTTTATATGGGCAGTGTGCATCATGGCTAGATAGGCTGTGTTTCTGCTGTCAAAATTCATGCCATGACCAACCACGTTACCGCTAAAACCAGGATGGTGAATCATTCTAATAAGTTTGGCTTTAATTAAATTAAACAAGCAATCATTTTTTTACAACAACAATAAATACATGTAAAATGTAATGATGTCATAAAATCTCCAGGATAATCAAAAATGACCTGCCACTGGCATTAAACAAAGCATGTGTTTCAAATCAAATCAAACTTTATTTGTCACATGCGCCGAATACAAGTGTAGACTTTACATTTACATTTTTTACATTTACCTCATTTAGCAGACGCTCTTATCCAGAGCGACTTACAAATTGGTGCATTCACCTTAAGATATCCAGTGGAACAACCACTTTACAATAGTACATCTATATATTTTTTTTTTTTGGGGGGGGGGGTGGGTTAGAAGGATTACTTTATCCTATCCCAGGTATTCCTTAAAGAGGTGGAGTTTCAGGTGTCTCCGGAAGGTGGTGATTGACTCTGCTGTCCTGGCGTCGTGAGGGAGCTTGTTCCACCATTGGGGTGCCAGAGCAGCGAACAGTTTTGACTGGGCTGAGCGGGAACTGTGCTTCCGCAGAGGTAGGGAGGCGAGCAGGCCAGAGGTGGATGAACGCAGTGCCCTTGTTTGGGTGTAGGGCCTGATCAGAGCCTGAAGGTACGGAGGTGCCGTTCCCCTCACAGCTCCGTAGGAAAGCACCATGGTCTTGTAGCAGATGCGAGCTTCAACTGGAAGCCAGTGGAGTGTGCGGAGGAGCGGGGTGACGTGAGAGAACTTGGGAAGGTTGAACACCAGACGGGCTGCGGCGTTCTGGATGACTTGTAGGGGTTTAATGGCACAGGCAGGGAGCCCCGCCAACAGGGAGTTGCAGTAATCCAGACGGGAGATGACAAGTGCCTGGATTAGGACCTGCGCCGCTTCCTGTGTAAGGCAGGGTCGTACTCTGCGATGTTGTATAGCATGAACCTGCAGGATCGGGTCACCGCCTTGATGTTAGCGGAGAACGACAGGGTGTTGTCCAGGGTCACGCCGAGGCTCTTAGCACTCTGGGAGGAGGACACAATGGAGTTGTCAACCGTGATGGCGAGATCATGGAAAGGGCAGTCCTTCCCCGGGAGGAAGAGCAGCTCCGTCTTGCCGAGGTTCAGCTTGGGGTGGTGATCCGTCATCCACACTGATATGTCTGCCAGACATGCAGATATGTCTGCCAGACTGTACCGTGAAATGCTTACTTACAAGCCCTTATCCAACAGTGCAGTTCAAGAAGAGTTAAGAAAATATTTACCAAGTAGACTAAAGTAACACAATAAGAATAACAATAACGAGGCTATAAACAGGGGGCACCGGTACCGAGTCAGTGTGTGGGGGTACAGGCTAGTTGAGGTAATTTGTAAATGTAGGTTGGGGGTGAAGTGACTATGCAAATATAGTAAACAGCGAGTAGCAGCAGTGTACAAAAAGGGAGGGAGAGGGTGGGGGGTCAATGTAAATTGTCCAGTAGCGATTTTATTAATTGTTCAGCAGTAGAAGATATTGAGGAGCCTTTTGGTCCTAGACTTGGCGTTCCGGTACCGCTTGCCGTGCGGTAGCAGAGAAAACAGTCTATAACCTGTGTGACTGGAGTCTCCTCCTCTGACCTCGCCTATTAAATATGTCCTGGATGGCAGGAAGCTTGGCCCCAGTGATGTACTGGGCTGTTCGCACTACCCTCTATAGCGCCTTACAGTCAGGTGCCGAACAGTTGCCATACCAGGCGGTGATGCAACCGGTCAGGATGTTTCAACGGTGCAGCTGTAGAACCTTTTGAGGATATGGGGACCCATGCTAAATCTTTTCAGTCTCCTGAGGGGGAAAAGGTTTTGTCGTACCCTCTTCACGACTGTCTTGGTGTGTTTGGACCATGATAGTTTGTTGGTGATGTGGACACCAAGGAATTTGAAACTCTCGACCCGCTCCACTACAGCCCCGTTGATGTTAATGGGGGCCTGTTCGGTCCTCCTTTTCCTGTAGTCCACGATCAGCTCCTTTGTCTTGCTCACATTGAGGGAGAGGTTTTTGTCCTGGCACCACACTACCAGTTCTCTGACCTCCTCCCTATAGGCCGTCTCATCGTTGTCGGTGATCAGCCATTCTACTGTTGTGTCGTCAGCAAACTTAATGATGGTGTTGGAGTTGTGTTTGGCCACACAGTCGTGGGTGAACAGGGAATGCAGGAGGGGACTAAGTACACACCCCAGTGTTAAGGATCAGCGTGGCAGACGTGTTGTTGCCTACCCTTACCACCTGGGGGCGGCCCGTCAGGAAGTCCAGGATCCAGTTGCAGAGGGAGATGTTTAGTCCTAGAGTCAGCTTAGTGATGAGCTTTGAGGGCACTATGTTGTTGAACGCTGAGCTGTAGTCAATGAACAGCATTCTCACATAGGTGTTCCTTTTGTCCAGGCGAGGATGGGCAGTGTGGAGTGCGATTGAGATTGCGTCATCTGTTGGGGCGGTATGCAAATTGGAGTGGGTCCAGGGTGTCCGGGAGGATGCTGTTGATGTGAGCCATGACCAGCACTTACATGCAGGTGGAAATAGTTGAGGCTCATGCTTTAGAGTATAGTCATTGATGTTGTTGCCACTACTAAACCCTCTACCAATAGTCATTGATGTTGTTGCCACTACTAAACCCTCTACCAATAGTCATTGATGTTGTTGCCACTACTAAACCCTCTACCAATAGTCATTGATGCTGTTGCCACTACTAAACCCTCTACCAATAGTCATTGATGTTATTGCTGCTACTAAACCCTCTACCAATAGTCATTGATGCTGTTGCTGCTACTAAACCCTCTACCAATAGTCATTGATGTTGTTGCCACTACTAAACCCTCTACCAATAGTCATTGATGTTGTTGCCACTACTAAACCCTCTACCAATAGTCATTGATGTTCTTGCTGCTACTAAACCCTCTACCAATAGTCATTGATGCTGTTGCCACTACTAAACCCTCTACCAATAGTCATTGATGTTGTTGCCACTACTAAACCCTCTACCAATAGTCATTGATGTTGTTGCCACTACTAAACCCTCTACCAATAGTCATTGATGCTGTTGCTGCTACTAAACCCTCTACCAATAGTCATTGATGTTGTTGCCACTACTAAACCCTCTACCAATAGTCATTGATGTTGTTGCCACTACTAAACCCTCTACCAATAGTCATTGATGCTGTTGCCACAAGTAAACCCTCTACCAATAGACATTGATGTTGATCCCAGTACTAAACCCTCTATCAATATTCATTGATGCTGTTGCTGCTACTAAACCCTCTACCAATAGTCATTGATGTTGTTGCCACAACTAAACCCTCTACCAATAGTCATTGATGCTGTTGCTGCTACTAAACCTTCTGCCAATAGTCATTGATGTTGTTGTTGCTGCTACTAAACCTTCTGCCAATAGTCATTGATGTTGTTGCCACTACTAAACCCTCTACCAATAGTCATTGATGTTGTTGCCACTACTAAACCCTCTACCAATAGTCATTGATGTTGTTGCCACTACTAAACCCTCTACCAATAATCATTGATGCTGTTGCTGCTACTAAACCCTCTACCAATAGTCATTGATGCTGTTGCCACTACTAAACCCTCTACCAATAGTCATTGATGCTGTTGCTGCTACTAAACCTTCTGCCAATAGTCATTGATGTTGTTGCCACTACTAAACCCTCTACCAATAGTCATTGATGCTGTTGCTGCTACTAAACCTTCTGCCAATAGTCATTGATGTTGTTGTTGCTGCTACTAAACCTTCTGCCAATAGTCATTGATGTTGTTGCCACTACTAAACCCTCTACCAATAGTCATTGATGTTGTTGCCGCTACTAAACCCTCTACCAATAGTCATTGATGTTGTTGCCACTACTAAACCCTCTACCAATAATCATTGATGCTGTTGCTGCTACTAAACCCTCTACCAATAGTCATTGATGCTGTTGCCACTACTAAACCCTCTACCAATAGTCATTGATGCTGTTGCTGCTACTAAACCTTCTGCCAATAGTCATTGATGTTGTTGCCACTACTAAACCCTCTACCAATAGTCATTGATGCTGTTGCTGCTACTAAACCTTCTGCCAATAGTCATTGATGTTGTTGCTGCTACTAAACCTTCTGCCAATAGTCATTGATGTTGTTGCCACTACTAAACCCTCTACCAATAGTCATTGATGTTGTTGCCACTACTAAACCCTCTACCAATAGTCATTGATGCTGTTGCTGCTACTAAACCCTCTACCAATAGTCATTGATGCTGTTGCCACTACTAAACCCTCTACCAATAGTCATTGATGCTGTTGCTGCTACTCAACCTTCTGCCAATAGTCATTGATGCTGTTCCTGCTACTAAACCCTCTACCAATAGTCATTGATGTTGTTGCTGCTACTAAACCCTCTACCAATAGTCATTGATGTTGTTGCTGCTACTAAACCCTCTGCCAATAGTCATTGATGCTGTTGCTGCTACTAAACCCTCTACCAATAGTCATTGATGTTGTTGCTGCTACTAAACCCTCTACCAATAGTCATTGATGCTGTTGCTGCTACTAAACCCTCTACCAATAGTCATTGATGCTGTTGCCACTACTAAACCCTCTACCAATAGTCATTGATGCTGTTGCTGCTACTAAACCTTCTGCCAATAGCCATTGATGCTGTTGCTGCTACTAAACCCTCTACCAATAGTCATTGATGCTGTTGCTGCTACTTAACCTTCTGCCAATGTGTAGTTGGATTAATGCTGTTGTTTTCCTTAATAAATAACAGTTAAAGCCATTCCCAGGAATACATTCCATCTCTAGTCAGAGTTTGGGAATGTCTATTTTAGTCCAACAAAATGCACACCTTGATCCATTTAATTGCGGGTCCAAAAGAAATGCTACAGTAAATTAACTTTGTCATCAAGAAGAAGGAGAAGGCTTTCAATACAAAAACATGAATATTTCACTATTTCACTCCATCCTGTTGGTTTCAGTGGCAGGTGTTAGCTAGTCTCTCGGCTCAGACTGGGGGGGTTTACACATTCTGACAGTGAAGATAGTTCCCTGAATACATTCCCTTCAATGCTAGGTAAATAAACTTGTCTAGCAGGGACAACTTTATGTAAATAGTGTATGGGAAACTAAAAGTTGTTTTGCACTACTGATGATGCTGACGGCTGTTGATAGAAGCAATTATTATCAAGGGACATAATCAAAACATTGTGTTTCCATTAAGAAATGCACTGGAGATATCCAAAGTCATGGCTTCTCTAATACATTTACTTTACAAAGTAGGCTATCACATATTCTAACCTGCATTTCACAGTTGGGCTTATTTTAACTCGCCTGGTCCCAGATCTGTTTGTGCTGTATAGCCAACTTTGATCAGATCTGGGACCAGGCTATATCATATTTTACTTCTAATAAAGCCAATGGTTTTAATGAATAGTCTTTTTTGCAGGGCCTTTCTTCCTCTTGAAGCCCCACCTAATCAGAATGGTACCCAGTGGGAAAAGATGCAGTATCTGTTTGAGGAGCTGGGGAACAACCGTAAGTATTGGCTGACTGGTCACACTTTACAGTAAGGTACGCTTTAAATATCACTTTACAGTAAGGTACGCTTTAAATATCACTTTACAGTAAGGTACGCTTTAAATAACACTTTACAGTAAGGTACGCTTTAAATATCACTTTACAGTAAGGTACGCTTTAAATAACACTTTACAGTAAGGTACGCTTTAAATAACACTTTACAGTAAGGTACGCTTTAAATATCACTTTACAGTAAGGCACGCTTTAAATATCACTTTACAGTAAGGCACGCTTTAAATATCACTTTACAGTAAGGTACACTTTAAATACCACTTTACAGTAAGGTACGCTTTAAATAGCACTTTACAGTAAGGTACGCTTTAAATAGCACTTTACCGTAAGGTACGCTTTAAATAACACTTTACCGTAAGGTACACTTTAAATAACACTTTACAGTAAGGTACACTTTAAATAACACTTTACAGTAAGGTATGCCTTAAATAACACTTTACAGTAAGGTATGCCTTAAATAACACTTTACATTTAGGTACGGTTTAAAAGTTGTACCAAAACGACAATTACACAATTTCTAACAAAGTTTGACCTGTTTATGTGATTTATAAACTACATATTAACTATTTCTAACCTACTTATAAACCATTGACAGACAGGTGTGTTACCACCTCACTAATGGTCCAATGTGGCTTACACACACAGTCCTTTGATCAGATAGCCCTCGTGAATGACCCACCACATCACTCACTCCATCACTCTGTCTCAGTGTGGTTGGTAATGAATTTCCATTTAGTGCTGCTATTGAAAAGCTGTATGGGCCAGACAGAGCGATGGATGGATGGATGGCTGACACAAGGCTGCATACTGAGGTGACATGTGGACTTGGCAGAGGCAACATTTTCCCTCGTCAATGTCAACCGTCCTCATTGTGCCACTCGCAACCATCTGTCTCCCGGAAAAAAAGGGAGAAAGCCTCCCTTGCTTTGATGTGTCACTCAAGAAAGACGGTTCTCTCTTCACTGCAGAACTGTGACCAGTATGACCCCTTCCCTCTATAGCAGTTCATACGTATAAATCTATATTTCTATTTCTCCTAACGTGACTTGCATTTGAATGTGCCAGTCCAAGTTGAGTGGTCCCCTATGATCCTCATATGTCTGCTGTCTGTGTGTGGGTCCATGTGAATGTCTATCTACACTGTATATAGGACCTAATGCCTGTGTACACTGCATGTAGGACCTAATGCCTGTGTACACTGTATGTAGGACCTAATGCCTGTGTACACAGTATGTAGGACCTAATGCCTGTGTACACTGTATGTAGGACCTAATGCCTGTGTACACTGTATATAGGACCTAATGCCTGTGTACACTGTATGTAGGACCTAATGCCTGTGTACACTGTATGTAGGACCTAATGCCTGTGTACACTGTATGTAGGACCTAATGCCTGTGTACACTGTATATAGGACCTAATGCCTGTGTACACTGTATATAGGACCTAATGCCTGTGTACACTGTATATAGGACCTAATGCCTGTGTACACTGTATATAGGACCTAATGCCTGTGTACACAGTATATAGGACCTAATGCCTGTGTACACTGTATGTAGGACCTAATGCCTGTGTACACTGTATGTAGGACCTAATGCCTGTGTACACTGTATGTAGGACCTAATGCCTGTGTACACTGTATGTAGGACCTAATGCCTGTGTACACTGTATATAGGACCTAATGCCTGTGTACACTGTATGTAGTTAAATCTTGGGCTTACAGATAGTCGTGACAGAGCCAGCTTTATAGCCAACCAGGTGAATGAATAAGTTGGCCTTTAATGGTGGGTTTACAGTTGGAGCAGAGCATGAAGAGGCAGCAGCCGGGGTCATGTTGGGCACAGCTCCAAGAGAGGAATCAGGAGGCTCTCCGGGGCTCTGCTCCGGGGCATCTGGGGATCAGGGGAGGAAGTCAACCCATCTGTCACACTCTTCCACTGTGGCCTGCAGTCAGATCCTGGCCCTGGCTGCCTCTTCTACCCCTCCCCACCCCCTTCTGATACCCCTCCTACCCCTAAATTCCCTCTGACCCTTTCCTCACCGTTCCTGACTGTCCTCCCACCTCTCTCCTTTCTCCAACACTTTCCTCACCCTTCCTGACTCTCGTCCCACCTCTCTCCTCCCTCCAATGCTTTCCTCACCCTTCCTGACTCCTCTCACCATGCCCAACCCCTTCCTCAGGGCTATTGATCTTCTACTGCAGCCTCCCTTCCTGTGGGGAAATTTCAGTGTTGCTCAGGAGGAAGTGTCTGTCCCCCAAATGGCACCCTATTCCCTTCATAGTGCACTACTTTTGACCAGTGCCCTGTTTAAAAATTAGTGTAACGTACAGTATAGTGAATAGGGTACAATTTGGGACGCATACAACATTAAGGCAGGATCATCCCTCCGCTAATTCCCCCTCTCTCTCCTCTCTCTCTCTCCTACTCCAGATGGGAGGTTAATTGAGCAAGGGGGAGACACTCCTCACTAAGTCAGCCTCCCGACCCCGACCCAGCAAACCGCTAATTTAGGCCACAAACTGCAGCGACTGCAGCTCAAATGGGGTGGCCATTACATTATCCACAATGGTGCAATGAGGCATGCCAGTGTAGAAATCCCCTCAGCGACTTGGCTACATCCCAAATTGCTCCCTATTACCCTTCTGGGCCCTGGTCAAAAGTAGTGCGCTATGTAGGGAATAGGGTGCCATTTGGGACGTAGTAATAGCTGCTTGGAATTGCTTGTGCTTTCTTGCAGGGCTTGTAGGTTGAAGCAGGGCTTGTAGGTTGAAGCAGGGCTAGTAGGTTGAAGCAGGGCTTGTAGGTTGAAGCAGGGCTAGTAGGTTGAAGCAGGGCTAGTAGGGTGAAGCAGGGCTTGTAGGTTGAAGCAGGGCTTGTAGGTTGAAGCAGGGCTAGTAGGTTGAAGCAGGGCTTGTAGGTTGAAGCAGGGCTTGTAGGTTGAAGCAGGGCTTGTAGGTTGAAGCAGGGCTAGTAGGTTGAAGCAGGGCTTGTAGGTTGAAGCAGGGCTAGTAGGTTGAAGCAGGGCTTGACTTCTGCATCTGGGACATGGGTTGGTTCCTATTTTGTGCAGTGAAGACTGACTATTGGTTCCAATCTTTTCTAGACCTGGTCTCTGAATGTCACTTTCTTCTCTAACGCCAGTCATCTGTGTGTGGTTTTAATACGCTCAAGGGCATGCTCTCCAGTCAACCATTCTTCCCTCTGTTTCTCTGAGAGGATCAGTCAGGGTGGTAATTTATCTCTCCCTGCATTTCCCAAAGTGGATAGACACACTCTCCTTCCTCTTCCCTCCTTCCCCTCCAAGTCTTTGAGAGAGAGAGAGACTCCACAGTAATCCAATGATAGCCTTGAGTGACTGTGTGGCAGAGAGCTACTGTCCTCTCCTCTGAGGGGTGTTAAGGCTGTCGCAGACTCTCATATCCTGGTCCCACACCCAGTCTTCTCTCTCACAGCCTCGCACCATACTGGAGACATTAGAATTCATTTTAAACCACCCAAAATGTAAAGGATATATGTAATTTAGCAGGTGCTTATCAAAAGTGTTTTTGCGAAACCACCTAGCCTATTTCTACATTCCTAACAAAAGCCAGTTAGAGTATAATGAGTGTATAATGATTTCATATATGGATTGGACCCACAACCCTGGCTTTGCTAGCACCACCCTTTTACCAAAAGTCACCACGACCCTGGCTTTGCAAGCACCACCCTCTTACCCATAGTCACCACGACCCTGGCTTTGCTAGCACCCCCTCTTACAATAGTCACCACGACCCTGGCTTTGCTAGCACCACTCTCTTTTTATTTTTTATTTAACCTTAATTTAACTAGGCAAGTCAGTTAAGAACAAATTCTTATTTACAATGACGGTCTAGGAACAGTGGGTTAACTTCCTTGTTCAGAGCCATAACGACAGATTTTTACCTTGTCAGTTCAGGAATTCGATCTAGCAACCTTTCGGTTACTGGCCCAACGCTCTAACCACTAGGCTACCTGCCGCCCCTATCTTACCAATAGTCAATCACGACCCTGGTTTTGCTAGCACCACCCTCTTACCAATAGTCAATCATGACCCTGGTTTTGCTAGCACCACCCTCTTACCAATAGTCAATCGGTACCCTGGTTTTGCTAGCACCACCCTCTTACCAATAGTCAATCGGTACCCTGGTTTTGCTAGCACCACCCTCTTACCAATAGTCAATCGGTACCCTGGTTTTGCTAGCACCACCCTCTTACCAATAGTCAATCATGACCCTGGTTTTGCTAGCACCACCCTCTTACCAATAGTCAATCATGACCCTGGTTTTGCTAGCACCACCCTCTTACCAATAGTCAATCGGTACCCTGGTTTTGCTAGCACCACCCTCTTACCAATAGTCAATCGGTACCCTGGTTTTGCTAGCACCACCCTCTTACCAATAGTCAATCGGTACCCTGGTTTTGCTAGCACCACCCTCTTACCAATAGTCAATCGGTACCCTGGTTTTGCTAGCACCACCCTCTTACCAATAGTCAATCGGTACCCTGGTTTTGCTAGCACCACCCTCTTACCAATAGTCAATCGGTACCCTGGTTTTGCTAGCACCACCCTCTTAGTGGGTATTAAAATGGCCTTGTTTTTCACAATCAACACCTTATGCTTCATTACCTTCCAGGTGTGTTCCCTGGATCAGAGCACTGGGCCAGAGAACACACACACAACCACAGACACACACAACCACCGGTTCCCTGGCCCACTGCTCTGATCATGGCGTGTCCCAGTGCATAATGTCTACCCCGAAGGGCTTTCTGTTTCACATCAACTAAATGGGGTCAAATGCACCCCAGAGATTCAGGGTGTTATGGTGACTGGTTACACACACGAACAGAAGCCGTCTGTGTCTTTCATGCTTGCAAAACATTCTATCCTCAGCGGTTCACTTCCATGAAATTATTAATTATTTGAATGATCAGTCAGTGGTTCATTCCATTTAAATGAATGATCAGTTCAATTTGAGCTATTTTATTTTTCTGGCTGGGTCTCGTCTCTCAGGGTCCGTTGAATGAATTTCTGTTTCGTTTTGGAAAAGCATAAAAAAGCCTGTAAGGCAAAAGCATCCGTGTTCCTATCAGTAATGAGGCTACGGTAGTTTTCAGTTGTGTAGGGGAAGGTTTCAGTCTGGCTGGATTAGATATATGGCATAGACAAAACAAGACTGCATCTCAAATGGCATGGGTCCTGTTAAAAGTAGTGCACTATATACAGTTGAAGTCGGAAGTTTACATACACCTTAGCCAAAAACATTTAAACTCAGTTTTTCACAATTCCTGACATTTAATCCTAGTAAAAATTCCCTGTCTTAGGTCAGTTTTATGATCACCACTTTATTTTAAGAATGTGAAATGTCAGAATAATAGTAGAGAGAATTATTTATTTCAGCTTTTATTTCTTTCATCACATTCCCAGTGGGTCAGAAGTTTACATACACTCAATTAGTATTTGATAGCATTGCCTTTAAATTGTTTAACTTGGGTCAAACGTTTCAGGTAGCCTTCCACAACCTTCCCACAATAAGTTGGGTGAATTTTGACCCATTCCTTTTGACAGAGCTGGTGTAACTGAGTCAGGTTTGTAGGCCTCCTTGCTCGCACACACTTTTTCAATTCTGCCCACACATTTTCTATAGGTTTGAAGTTAGGGCTTTGTGATGGCCACTCCAATACCTTGACTTTGTGTTCTTTAAGCCATTTTGCCACAACTTTGGAAGTATGCTTGGGGTCATTGTCCATTTGGAAGAACCATTTGCGACCAAGCTTTAACTTCCTGACTGATGTCTTGAGATGTTACTTTAATATATCCACATACTTTTCCTCCCTCATGATGCCATCTATTTTGTGAAGTTTACCAGTCCCTCCTGCAGCAAAGCACCCCCACAACATGATGCTTCCACCCCCGTGCTTCACGGTTGGGATGGTGTTCTTCGGCTTGCAAGCCTCCCCCTTTTTCCTCCAAACATAATGATGGTCATTATGGCCAAACAGTTCTATTTTTGTTTCATCAGACTAGAGGACATTTCTCCAAAAAGTACAAACTTCGTCCCCTTGTGCAGTTGCAAACCGTAGTCTGGCTTTTTTATGGCGGTTTTGGAGCAGTGGCTTCTTCCTTGCTGAGCAGCCTTTCATGTTATGTCGATATGGGACTCATTTTACTGTGGATATAGATACTTTTGTACCTGTTTCCACCAGCGTCTTCACAAGGTCCTTTGCTGTTGTTCTGGGATCGATTTGCACATTTTGCACCAAAGTACGTTCATCTCTAGGAGACAGAATGCTTCTCCTTCCTGAGCGGTATGACGGCTGCGTGGTCCCATGGTGTTTATACTTGCATACTATTGTTTGTACAGATGAATGTGGTACCTTCAGGTGTTTGGAAATTGCTCCCAAGGATGAACCAGACTTGTGGAGGTCTGCAATTTTTTGTCTGAGGTCTTGGCTGATTTATTTTGATTTTCCCATGATGTCAAGCAATGAGGCATTGAGTTTGAAGTTAGGCCTTGAAATACATCCACAGGTACACCTCCAATTGACTCAAATGATGTCAATTATCCTATCAGAAGCTTCTAAAGCCATCACATAATTTTCGGGAATTTTCCAGGCTGTTTAAAGGCACAGTCAACTTAGTGTATGTAAACCTCTGACCCACTGGAATTGTGATACAATGAGTTATAAGTTAAGTAATCTGTCTGTAAACAATTGTTGGAGAAATCACTTGTCATGCACAAAGTAGATGTCCTGACCGACTTGCCAAAACTATAGTTTGTTAACAAGAAGTTTGTGGAGTGGTTGAAAAATGAGTTTTAATGACTCCAACCTAAGTGTATGTAAACTTCCAACTTCAACTGTAGGGAATAGGATGCAATTTGGGACTGTCCCAAAACAGCCCCCCCTCACCTGTCTGATTCAGAGGGGTTGGGTTAAATGCAAAAGACACATTTTGGTTGAATGCATTCAGTTGTGCATCTGAGTAGGTCCCCCTTTCCTTAGCCCTCCTGCTGACCAGATCAAGAGACTTGAGAAGCACACCCATTTAATAAGACCAATACCAGGATGGAAGGCTGAACAAGTGATGCCACACTGAAGAGTTTTTATGCCTGTCGGCAGTTTCTGTGTTCAACAATAGTTAGTGACTCAGACTGTTGAGAAGCATTGGAAGAAAGTGCAGCTGTTTTTGAAGACCCCCCCCCCCCTTCCCCCAGTAGCCAACAGTAATAGTAATGACACATGATTAAAACAATACTGTGGTCACTGGTGAATGGTTTTATTCTCTTTGACCCCTGTTCCATATTCACCCTTTAAACACGCTGTAAACACCTCGCTGTACTGTATGACAGGATTGCTTGGATATCTACTACTATCCATGTACAGTTCGATAAATATCTTGTGCTTGAACCATAAGGGGCATAACAACAGTATTTTTCCATGGCTCACCAGCTATTTGAACAGACAGACCCCCCCAGGTCTTACACCAACATGTCTCAGACAGCTTCTCACCTTCGCTCTACATCCACTTCCACCACTCACCACCACCTGCATGCCTACTAATCCAGTTGCAGCTTAGTGTGCGTGTCCATATCTGCATGATTCCATCTCTGCTACAGACAGGGAGGAGACGCAGCCGAGTGCTGTCTGGGAGTGCTGTCTGGGAGTGCTGCGGCTGAAGCAGCTGTTTTAATAAACACTTCTCCTCACTGCATCGGTGGAAGGTAGGAAGGCCCCTCTCCTCGGTGTACACAGAGCCTGAAGGGGCTAGGCTATATGCACTAGGAGATAAGGGGTTCCTGATCTCATTCCTGCACTTAGAGATTCCTGCAGAGTTGGATAGAAGGTACATTTTCCACAAAGCCTGTTTTGCATGGGCATTAAAAGCTTTATAGATGTATGTCTGTTCAGACTACACAGTCCAGCACAGTAGGTGGTGGTATGCATATTTTCAGTTTGTTTACAAACCGCCAATGAAGAATAATAATAAGAAAATTGACTACTTTAAAATGGCGATAGCCCCCAATGGTGCTGCTGAGAGTGGTGGAGGTTTGCCTTCTCTCCTTGACTATGAAACCTAGCTTTCTTCTGCTGATGCTGAGAGTGGTGGTGGTTTGCCTTCTCTCCATGTCTATGGAACCTAGCTTTCTTCTACTGATGCTGAGAGTGGTGGAAGTTTGCCTTCTCTCCATGTCTATGGAACCTAGCTTTCTTCTTCATCTGATGTGGAACACCACGCCTGGTAATAGACTATATTCTCTCTGTCTAATCCCCTGAAAAATCTGATTTAATAAACCCAAAGTCGACAGAGGCAGCAGACATAGCATCCGCCGGTCTGTCTCTTTGTGCGGGGACCTCTGCAGAACCTGCCCAGCGTATTGTCTCTCGTACTTACCAAGCTCAGACACTTAACAAAAGCTGGGGGAGATCACAAAGGAAAACACCTATTCAAATGGTAATGCTCATTTCAGGCTGTCAGACTTCAAACGCGTTTGTTCTTTTCCCCGTTATGCCCACACGACAATTAAGCGCAAGTATTTAATTTATATCCATTTTCCTCCTGTGTCTGTGTCCTGAAAAAGTCCTAGCCTACAAAAGTGGTTTGCGACAAACGGAAATGCAGCGTCTATGTTGGGGATGTCATCAATAAATAAAGGGGAGTTTGTTGTTTTTGATGATCAAATGACTGCTCCGGAGGAAATAGGGGTTTGTGTTTTGAAGTAGAATGATTGAGCAGCCTGGTAGGCAGCAGGATACTGTAATATCTAGGCTCAACATGACAGGTGATCTCGACTCCACTGGGCATACCTGGGTTCAAATACTATTTGAAATCATTTCCGATAATTTGAGTGTTTGTTTTAGCCTGCCTGGAGTGCCAGATGGGCAGGGTTTGCACTTTTGGGACTTCTACATCAGTTCTGTTGTGCCAGGCATGCTCAATTAAGCCCAGCTAAAGTATTACAAATATATTTGAACCCAGGTTATGGTGGAACAGTACAGAGAACCAGGGTGAACCAGCATGAAGAGTAACAATTACGGGCAACCTTTAGAACCATCACAATAGTCACAAGACTACAAACCCTGGCTCTCTGGCACTCCAGGTTGTCAGGGTTTATTTGATTTATTTTAAGGCTAAATAAAATAAAACCATTTCAGATAGTATTTGATCCCAGGTCTGCTGCTAGGCACCTCAGGGCTTATGCCTGCTTCTGAGGGCCAGAGGGGGAACTGTGGCAAGAACCAGGGGGAACCATGAGTTGCCAACATTGGGGCTGCTTTCAGCCCTCTCTTCCCTGACAGTTGGGATCCTATCATGGGAGAGAGGCGATCACTCTCCCCATCAATCGTTCTGTCTTCTGGGTCTTCTGGCTCCATCCCTGACAGCTGGTCTGACTGACACCCACTGTCCCTCACCCCTGACGGGTAGCCCCGGCCACCTTCTCCCCCCTTCCCTTCTCATCAAATGGCCTTTCTTCTTCTCCATCAAAGGTGACACACATCAAGCTAATCAACAGGACAGAGAGCCAGGCGTTTGGCTTTGTTGATATACTGCACTCTTGGATTGTTTAGGATCGAAAATAGTATTAGACTTTTCTCAACATCAATCAAATTATAATCAATCAAATGTATTTCATAAGGCTCATTTTACATCAGCAGTTGTCACAAAGTGCTTTACAGATACCCAGCCTAAAATCCTAAAGAACATCCATTTTAAATGTTCTTTACAAATGGTAAAGTACACTTTTGTTAATATGCTGAACTCTGAAATAATATACTGGGATTATATTAGTGCTTTCTTTATGTCCTGTTTCATATAATA